>NW_022631022.1:13038709-13056764 GCF_010015895.1 Lontra canadensis
AACAATGTTTATTCTTCCAATCCAAGAGCATGGAATGGTCTTCCATCTTTTTGTGTCTTCTTCAGTTTCTTTCATGAGTGTTCTGTAGTTCCTCGAGTACAGATCCTTTACCTCTTTGGTTAGGTTTATTCGCAGGTATCTTATGGTTCTTGGTGCTATAGTAAATGGAATCGATTCTCTAATTTCCCTTTCTGTATTTTCATTGTTAGTGTATAAGAAAGCCACTGATTTCTGTACATTGACTTTGTATCCTGCCACGTTACTAAATTGCTGTACGAGTTCTAGTAGCTTGGGGGTGGAATCTTTTGGGTTTTCCATGTAAAGAATCATGTCATCTGCGAAGAGAGAGAGCTTGACTTCTTCATTGCCAATTTGGATACCTTTTATTTCTCTTTGTTGTCTGATTGCTGTTGCTAGGACTTCTAATACTATGTTGAACAAGAGTGGTGAGAGTGGGCATCCTTGTCGTGTTCCTGATCTAACGGGAAGGCTGCAAGCTTTTTCCCATTGAGGATGATATTTGCTTTGTTTTTTTCATAGATAGATTTGATGAAGTTCAGGAATGTTCCCTCTATCCCTATACTTTGAAGCGTTTTAATGAGGAACGGATGCTGGATTTTGTCAAATGCTTTTTCTGCATCAATTGAGAGGACCATGTGGTTCTTCTCTCTTTTCTTTTTTTTTTTTTTTTAAGATTTTATTCATTTATTTGACAGAGAGAGATCACAAGCAGGCAGAGAGACAGGCAGAGAGAGAGGAGGAAGCAGGCACCCTGCTGAGCAGAGAGCCCGATGCGGGGCTCCATCCCAGGACCCTGAGATCATGACCTGAGCCGAAGGCAGCAGCTTAACCCACTGAGCCACCCAGGTGCCCCTCTTCTCTCTTTTCTTATTAATTTGTTCTATCACACTGATTGATTTGCGAATGCTGAACCATCCTTGTTGCCCAGGAATGAATCCCACCTGGTCATAGTTGATAATCTCCTTAATGTGCTGTTGGTTCCTGTTTGCTAGGATCTTGTTGAGAATCTCAGCATCCATATTCATCAGTGATATTGGTCTGAAATTCTCCTTTTTGGTATGGTCTTTGCCTGGTTTGGGGATCAGGGTAATGCTGGCTTCATAGAAAGAGTCTGGAAGTTTTTCTTTTGCTTCAATTTTTTGAAACAGCTTCAGGGGAATAGGTGTTATTTCTTCTTTGAAAGTTTGGTGGAATTCCCCAGGGAATCCTTCAGGTCCTGGGCTCTTGTTTTTTGGGAGGTTTTTGATCACAGCTTCAATCTTGTTACTAGATATCGGTCTATTTAGGTTGTCGATTTCTTCCTGGTTCAATTTTGGGAGTTTATAGCTTTCCAGGAATGCATCCATTTCATCTAGGTTGCTTAGCTTATTGCCATATAACTGTTGGTAATAACTTCTGATGATTGTTTCTACTTCCTTGGTGTTAGTTGTGATCTCTCCCTTTTCATTCATAATTTTATGAATTTGGGCTTTCTCTCTTTTCTTTTGGATTAGTGTGGCCAATGGTTTATCGATCTTATTGATTCTTTCAAAAAACCAGCTTCTAGTTTCATTGATATGTTCTACTGTAGCTCTGGTTTCTACCTCATTGATCTCAAATCTTGATTATTTCCCTTCTTATGTGTGGAGTTGGTTTGATTTGTTGTTGATTCTCCAGTTCTTTAAGGTGTAGAGATAGCTGCTGTGTTCTGGATTTTTCAATTTTTTTGAAGGAGGCTTGGATGGCTATGTATTTCCCCCTTGGGACCGCCTTTGCTGTATCCCATAGGTTTTGGACTGAAGTGTCTTCATTCTCATTGGTTTCCATGAATTGTTTCAGTTCTTCATTGATCTCCTGGTTGATCCAAGCATTTTTAAGCAAAGTGGTCTCTAGCTTCCAGGTGTTTGAGTTCCTTCTGAACTTTTCCTTGTGATTGAGCTCCAGTTTCAAAGCATTGTGATCTGAGAATATGCAGGGAATAATCTCAGTCTTTTGGTATCAGTTGAGTCCTGATTTGTGCCCCAGTATGTGGTCTATTCTTGAGAAGGTTCCATGTGCACTTGAGAAGAATGAGGATTCTGTTGTTTTAGGGTGGAATGTTCTGTGTATATCTATGAGGTCCATCTGGTCCAATGTGTCATTCAATGCTCTTGTTTCTTTATTGATTTTCTGCTTCGATGATCTGTCTATTTCTGAGAGAGGCGTGTTAAGATCTCCCACTATTAATGTATTCATATCAATATGACTCTTTATCTTGATTAACAGTTTTCTTATGTAATTGGCTGCTCCATATTGGGGGCATAGATATTTACAATTGTTAGATCATCTTGGTGGATAGTCCCTTTAAGAATGATGTAGTGTCCTTCTGTATCTCTGACTACAGTCTTTAGTTTAAAATCTAACGTATCTGATATGAGAATCGCTACCCCTGCCTTCTTTTGAGGCCCATTGGCATGAAAGATGCTTCTCCATCCCTTCACTTTCAGTCTGGGTGTATCTTTAGGTTCAAAATGGGTCTCTTGTGGACAACATATGGATGGGTCATGTCGTTTTATCCAATCTGTAACCGTGTGCCATTTTATAGGCGCATTTAGGCCATTCACATTGAGAGTGATTATTGATAGATACGTTTTTATTGACATCGTGTTACCTTTGAAGTCTTTCTTTCTGTAGATTGTCTCTATATTCCTGTTCAATGCTACTCTTAGGATTTTTCCTCTTTTATAGAACCCCCCTTAATATTTCCTGCAGTGTTGGCTTGGTGGTTGCATAGTCTTTTAAGCCTTGCCAGTCGTGGAAACTCTTTACCTCTCCATCCATTTTGAATGTCAGTCTTGCTGGATAAAGTATTCTTGGCTGCATGTTCTTCTCATTTAGTACCCTGAATATATCTTGAAGAATAAACATTGTTAAAATGTCTTTACTGCCTAGAGCAATCTATACTTTTAATGCCATTCCCATCAAAATTCCACCGGATTTCTTCAAAGAGCTGGAGCAAATAATCCAGAAATTTGTATGGAACCAGAAAAGACCCTGCATCGCTAAGGAAATGTTGAAAAACAAAAATAAAACTGGGGGCATCACGTTACCTGATTTCAAGCTTTACTACAAAGCTGTGATCACCAAGACAGCATGGTACTGGCATAAAAACAGACACATAGACCAGCGGAACAGAGTAGAGAGCCCAGATATGGACCCTCAACTCTATGGTCAGTTAATCTTTGATAAAACAGGAAAAAATATACAGTGGAAAAAAGACAGTCTCTTCAATAAATGGTGCTGGGAAAACTGGGCAGCTATACGTAGAAGAATGAAACTCGACCATTCTCTTACACCGTACACAAAGATAAACTCAAAATGGATAAAAGACCTCAATGTGAGACAGGAATCCATCAGAATCCTAGAGGAGAACATAGGCGGTAACCTCTTCGATATCAGCCACAGCAACTTCTTTCAAGATATGTCTCCAAAGGCAAAGGAAACAAAAGCCAAAATAAACTTTTGGGACTTCATCAAAATCAAAAGCTTCTGCACAGCAAAGGAAACAGTCAAGAAAACAAAGAGGCAACCCACGGAATGGGAGAAGATATTTGCAAATGACAGTACAGACAAAAGGTTGATATCCAGGATCTATAAAGAACTCCTCAAACTCAACACACACAAAACAGATAATCATATCAAAAAATGGGCAGAAGATATGAACAGACACTTCTCCAATGAAGTCATACAAATGGCTATCAGACACATGAAAAAATGTTCATCATCACTAGCCATCAGGGAGATTTAAATTAAAACCACACTGAGATATCACCTTACACCAGTTAGAATGGCCAAAATTAGCAAGACAGGAAACAACATGTGTTGGAGGGGATGTGGAGAAAGGGGAACCCTCTTACACTGTTGGTGGGAATGCAAGTTGGTGCAGCCTCTTTGGAGAACAGTGTGGAGATTCCTCAAGAAATTAAAAATAGAACTTCCCTATGACCCTGCAATTGCACTACTGGGTATTTGCCCCAAAGATACAGATGTAGTGAAAAGAAGGGCCATCTGTACCCCAATGTTTATAGCAGCAATGGCCACGGTCGCCAAACTGTGGAAAGAACCAAGATGCCCTTCAACGGACGAATGGATAAGGAAGATGTGGTCCATATACACTATGGAGTATTATGCCTCCATCAGAAAGGATGAATACCCAACTTTTGTAGCAACATGGGTGGGACTGGAAGAGATTATGCTGAGTGAAATAAGTCAAGCAGAGAGAGTCAATTATCATATGGTTTCACTTATTTGTAGAGCATAACAAAGAGCATGGAGGACATGGGGAGTTAGGAGAAGGGAGTTGGGGGAAATTGGAAGGGGAGGTGAACAATGAGAGACTATGGACTCTGAAAAACAATCTGAAGGGTTTGAAGAGGTGAGGGGGTGGGAGGTTGGGGTAACCAGTTGGTGGGTATTAGAGAGGGCACGGATTGCATGGAGCACTGGGTGTGGTATAAAAACAATGAATACTGATATGCTGAAAATAAATTAAACAAAATAAAGTAGTATTTAAAGAAAAAAAATAAGGATTGCATTGAATGTGTAGATTGGTCTTGTTAGTATAGGTATTTAGCAATATTTTGCAAGTTTTATTATGATACACCTTGTTGTTGACCTGTTTTGTTTTATTTTTACATTGAGGGGAGTTTTCTGTGCCTCTTGGACTTGCATGCTTGTTTCCTTTCCCATTTTAGGGTAGTTTTTAGCTATGATTCATTCAAATAAACCTGATGCTCCTTTTCTCCCACTCTTCTTCTTCTGAGACTCCTATGATATTGTGCTTTATGTAATTTTTGAGTTCCCTGAAATCATTATCTAATAGTTTTCTTTCCCTCTTCTTTTCAATCTCATTATTTTTCATAAGTCTATCTTCTGTATCACCTATTCATTCCTCTGCTTCTTCCATCTCATTGTGATTACATCCAATCAGTTTTGCATCTCAGTTATAGCATTTTTATGTCATCCTGACTAGTTTTTAGATCTTTTATCTCTGCAGCAAGGGTTTCTCTGGTGTCTTGTATGCTTCTTTCAAACTCAGCTAGTATTCTTATGACTGTTGTTCTAAATTCTTGTTCAGATATATTGCTCATGGCTATTTTGAGTAAATGGTTGGCTATGATTTCTTTCTTTTTTAATATTTATTTATTTTTAGAAAGAGAGGGAGCAAGCATGAGCAGAGGGAGGGACAGAGGAAGAGGGAGAGAGAGAATCTTCAGCAGCTCATGACCCTGATAGCTTGACCTGAGTTTAAATCAAAAGTTAGTTACTGAACTTACTGAACCACCCAGGTTCCCCCACCCTGTCCTGGCTGTGATTTCTTCTTGATCTTTCTTTTGGGGAGTAGTCTTCTATCTTGTCATTTTATCTAAGTTTATGTCTTTTGCATGTAATTAAAACTTGTTATGTTTCCTGTTCCTGAGAGTTATTCTATATTAAGAAAGGGCCATATACTGTCCAGGACCTGGCCCTTCAGGAAGTGTTTCTGGTGTATGCTGTGTGCACTCTGCTGTTGTGTTTTGGCAGCTCTTTTCCACAGGCCAGTTCTCTGCAGAATTCCTCCTTGCTTGCAGTGGGTAGCCTTTGGATCTTTAACTAAGTGTGCTTTGATTTGTTAAAATAAGCCTGGGGTGGGGGAAGCCAAATCCAAAAAAGGAGAAAAGGAAAAGGAACAGGACAAACAAACTGACAAACAGAAAACTCTAAGCCTGATTGTAAAGAAAAAGAAAGAAAAAAAGAAGCCTGATCCAAAAAAAGAGAAAAGGAAATGAAAAAGCAAACAAACAAAAAACTATACACCTGACTCCAGGGGTAAAAAAAGAAAAAAGAAAGCCTGGTCCTATTTTCCCCAGAACTGAAGCTGATGCTTGAAGTGCTCTGTGATCAGTAGACTTGTTGTGTGCAGGGGTCTGTGGTGGTCTGGGGGAGAGGCCTGCTGTGTTGGCTCACAGTCCATCTGCGTACAGGAGAGTACAGGGGTGTGTGGTTTGGTGTAAGCAGCTCCAGCCTCCACTGGGAACACTGTTTCCTCTCTGAAGTCCAACGAATCTGGTGGTGGGGGGAGGGGCAGGGAATGGCATCACCCTGCTTTCTCCTTCACAAATTGGAGAGCCCAGGCCTGCTGCTGTTTGAGAAGCTCTCACAGATAAGTGAACAATCTCCCCTCTTTTGTCCCAGGCTTCCATCTGATCCTTGCCCTTACCCTGTTTGTGCCTGGCATTTTAGCACAAACAGGGGTCACAGTTCTCCTGTGTTTTATTTCTAGTGTGTGGCTGGGATTCAAAACTCCAAACCTTAAAGACCCTGCATAGTGAGGGCCCACTTCTCTCCTCTGGAGAAGAGCGTTGACAAACTCTGTGGGGGCCATTTCATCCTAGAAAAGCACTCGCCTAGGCACTTGGAGTTTATGGTGAAACATAGCAAAAAGCAGTGACCAGGTTATCTGCCCTCTGTGTGCAACTCTGTCTCCTGCCTATGAATGGCTGCTTAGTGGTGCCCTACGGGTCTTTTGTCCTTGAAAATGCAATAGATCCTCTTCTAAATATACTCCAAAAAGAGGAGCATTCTCTTTCAGTGCAACCCAGGGGATCTCTGCCTATACCACCAGGCCTCCAGCCTCCTCCCCAGGAGCACCACCATGCCCACCCAGCTCATCTCCAGCAAATGGTGGGGACTTCCAAAACCTCAGCATGTAAGCTTTGTTGCTTGCAAAAGCTTGCAATCAGTTTCTCTCAACTCCCTAGTGAATGGTTTTGGGCAAGTGTTTAAGTACCATGTTCTCTCCCTCTAATTGTACAGATATTTCTCTTAATCCTCAGATTGATTTCCTAGGTGTTCAAAATGACTTGATGCTAATCTAGCTGTGTTTGGGAGGTGGGTGGGGGGATGGGGCAACTGGCTGATGTGCATTAAGGATCATGTGTGATGTGATGAATACTGGCTGTTATATGCAACTGATGAATTACTGAACTGAATATCTGAAACTAATGGTGAACTATAGGTTGGCTAATTGAATTTAAGTAAAAAAAAAAAAAATCTAGCTGTGTTTGAGGCATGAGGCAAGCCCAGGGTCCCCCTACTACTCCACCATCTTAACTCTCTTCCAAATATATTATCTGTCTTATTTTCTCCTACATGTGGAGTGGGGTAAGAAGAATAGGGAAGAGGTGGGAGCTAATTAAGGGTGTGGTTTCAGGCAAAGTCCCTCAGGGAGAAATTTCAGCCTAATCCTGTAGGGCACCCCTGGAGGTTAAGTTAATCCTGGGAGTGGGACTGTGTCTAGCTCTTACTCCCACCCTCAGGCAGGGAGCTGGATTTTCTTATTCTACATTTGTCCATCGTTGGTCAAAGAATGTTCCAGAGGAAAGTAAATTCTAGGCACTCTGCTTCTGTGCACCTGCAGGTAAGAGTCTGACATTGTCTGCTATAAATTATACTCTGGTTTAAAAGGGGGTTATTTTCCTAACCAGCACTTTATAAAAGTAGACATAAGCATCGATAATAATCAACTATAAGTGATAGTTCCATATTTAGTTAGACCCTTGAAAGTGTGTTTAAACTGAATACCAAATAAATGTATATTTCAGATGGTTCCTATCATTGTGTGCAATACAAAGTTTTTTTAATTCCTGCTTTATTTCTACTGTAACAAATCAGAATCCACCTTCAATAAGGTCACGATACTCATAATGGGTTCTGTCTGAGGAGAATTTTTGTGTGGGGGACTTAGGACAACCTAGTGGGTTCTGAGAAATGGATTCAGAAATTTGTTAGGCTGTCCTATTCTCATTGTTGATTTCCCTGTAGAAAAGAGGGAGTAAACATCACTCAAGAGCCCTTCTACATTGCTTTGGAAACAGCCTTTACATTTTCTTGAGCTGCCCTCTCATCAGCAATGGCGGCTTCACCTTATTCCTTGACATGAAACAAGCAGATCTATCTTCAACTTGTACCAGTTGAATGATTTGCATTGATTTTTCTCATTCTTTGCATCTACCATGTACCATTGCATTTCAGCATCAAAAAGACAAATGCAGGACAAATTTAGCATAAGTCTCTGAATCAAAACCTTTCCTTCTCAGCCACAGATTCTGTCCTTTGCCCATAACAGAGGATCACAATCATTTCCTTAGAAAACTAAAATGTATAATATATTGAAGCAGTTTTTTTTCCAACCAACATAATAGGGCTTACCTCTCCAACTTACCATTTTTCTTCAAAATAGTCCTCTTGGGAGGCCATTTGTTTATTCCAAATAATTTAGGAACTAACTCATCCATTATAGTCATCACATAAAATGTCATAGACCGGTTCTCCAGAATTAGATGCTTTCAGCAGAGTTTGGGGTAAAATGTTTATCAGGGCTCAACATCTGTGAAGGGAAGGGACAAAGCAGAATTGGGCAGAGGGAGAAATGGAACTGCAATGTAGTGCTGACAAAGCCTCAACCAACCTGGGACAGGCATATGTGCTGTGGAGCAAGTATTCTTCTAAGGTATCTTGCTTTAGGCCAAAATGACTGTACCTTTGTGCCCCTCCTTGTTCATTTACTAGAAGTAGGCTGCTCCTGGAATAGTATGACCACTGGTGAGGCAGCTCTCTGTGGCTAAAACAAACTCTGAAGCAGTTGATACCTGGAAGCTGTCCTGATGATCACAGTCCCCAAGCTGGGCATCAAGTCCTTCCTTTAAGGGGAGTTTGGGGTGTGTGTGTATGTTCATATCACAGAATAAGTTAAAAGTCCAAGGAAAAACTTGATCTTACTGCAGTATTGTTATGATCTATGTTCAACTTTATTGACTGTTAGGATTGGAAACTTTATAGGGATTTTCTTTTTTTTTAAATTTTACTCAGCTTTATTTGATTACTATTAAAATTTTTTTAAATTTCTTTTCAGCGTAACAGAATTCATTGTTTTTGCACCACACCCAGTGCTCCATGCAATATCTGGTTTAACCTCTCCTCTCTTCCTCCTTTTACAGATATTTGACATTTAACACCCGAGACACTGCACCAAAAGATAGAAGGTGCATGATGTTTCCTGTAATCCATTCTCCCCACCCAGCAATTACCCTTAATATCCTCCTCTAAGGAACACAAGTAGCTTCACCACCTCAGCTCCCCCCACCCACTTAGATTGGCATAAGAAGGGACAAAAACTTAAGAAAAAGAGAAGAGAAGGATGGTAAAAATTGGGAAGAAAAGACTTCTTTGGGATTATAACTATGATTTGTGAGCATCATCCAGAAAAACCTAGATCATTCCCCAAATGCTGTTGAATAATTGGAGAACTAAACAGGCATTATCAAAAGGTGCTCTGTCTTTCTACCTATTGAAACTCTCAAACAAATTACACAGAGATTTAACTAGGGAAAAGATAATAAAAAGGGGGCCTCCTTAGCTGGTATTAATGGCCAGGTATGTGAAAGGTTATCACTAACCGCTCATTCTTTCAACACAGTAGCTGTGTGAAAATTCTCATAAATCATTCATTCATTTGTCCATTAAGTGTATTTTGAATACCTACCATGTTCCAGGCTCTGGGGAGAGAGTAGAGAACCGTACTATGGCATAAATTGGTTCCCAGCCAAAGCTGGCTGAAGACATCAGCCAGCACTCCTGGCTGTTTCCCTCTGATTTTGACACCACTTTCCAAGTTATGCTAAATCCATTAGTTTGCATGAAAGTGTTCTAAAGCTTAATGTGACAGATTTATTTTCCTTTTTAAAAATTTCATTTTCTCATTCAAAATCTCTCTGTACAGGGTCTAAGGGAAGCTGAGGACTGGCTTTCATTGCTGGTTTTCTTCCCTTCCTCCTCCCTTTTTTAATTCCCTGTCTGCTCCTCTCTCCTTCCTTTACTATTTGGACACACAGTCAACATTCTTAGGAGGGCCTGCAGTGTGCTGGTGGGGGTGGTAGTGAGGAGTGGGGAAAGGAAAGTGAGTATTGGGGAAGTCTCTGAAGTGCCTATCAAGAAGAATGGTAGACTGAAGTCATAATAGCTAATGTTTGTATAACAGCAGTGGTGTGCCAGCAACTATGTTAATTTCTTAACTCCTTACAGCAACCCAGTGAGTTGAAGTTCTTCTGGTATGTTTTTAAATTGTTGTTTTATAGATGAGGAGACCAATACACAGATGGGTTAAGGTACTTATCTAAAGTCATGCAGATAATTGTCAGAGTCAGGACTGAATTCAGGTTCTTTAGTCCACACTCAGCAGCAACACCACTGTCCCTTGAAAGTGAGGGCAGTTGTCTGCTGAGGCACCTCTGACTCAGTGCTTCTCAGCTGGAGGCAGTTTTGTTTTGCAGGCACAATTAGCAGTGTCTGCCCTCATTTTTGGTTGTCATGACTGGGGACAGATAGTACTGGCATATAGTGGGTGGAGTCCAGGGATGTTGCTAAACATACTGCAGTTCTCAAGATAGCTCCTACAATAAAGAAATATGTCAGCAGTGCTGAGATTGAGAACCCTGCTCCACCTGGGTATTTAACTCATTTTGTAGCCTGCACAGAGAACAGCAGTGTGACTATTTCTTCTCTTTGGCAAAAATCAGTGATGGTTATTAATTCAGCCAAGCACTGCTTATTAATTAATTTAGCCAAGCTAAAAGCACTGGCTTTTAGCATTTATTCATGTCACACTGTCGTCATATGTGGAGCTAGTGTCACCTAAACTCCTTCGGGTGGTTTCTCCCTCATGGATTAATTTCAATCCACATGTTCCCTATATTTTCATTGTATTATTATTTTTTTAGCACCAAGATGTAGATCTGTAAATGTAGCTGTTTAAATTTCATCTTCTTCTTTTTCCAGCCTATGGACCTCTTTTTGAACCCCGATTTTGCTTTCTGGTATATAGAATAGCATTGTCAACTTCATGTTGTTAGTGCTATTGGCAGATATAAGAATTTTGGTCTCTGAGTCTTCATCCATGCTGCCAATAAACGTAAAGGGGGCTACTAACTGAACCCTGGTGCATACTACTAGATGCTTTCCTTCAGATCACTGGTCCCTGAATGCAAATCTCTGTACCAGTTATAGCAGTGATACTTGGGAATCTTAAAAATAAGTAATTCTTTCATCCCATCCTTCGGTATTTTGTTTTTGTGTATGTGGGGTAGAAATCACAAATCAGCACTTTTAAAACACTCCCCAGGATTGTGATTTTGATGAGCAGTCATACTGGGAGCCATTATTCTGTCCTGGCACTTTTCCATAGACTTCAACCAGCTGTGAATCTCCCTACTTCTTTTATTCACATTTTTCTTCCTTAACAAGGATATATATGAGAGAATGTCACCTGTCTTGTTGAAATCAACATTAACTAGATATAAGTGATTGTGTTTATAAGTATTGATTAATTTATTTGTTCCTGTGCATAAATTCCAAAAGGATCTAAGGCAGTAGACTAACTAGGGCTTAATAACAAAGGAAATAATGCTCATTTGCAATAAATGACACCCAGAATAGGCATCATGTTTTGTAGATGTTAAAACAGCGTTTCGTAAATAAATGAATAAGTGACCAGTTCATGGTGTCTAATGTAGTCATTGCTTTACTTTCTAAATGAATAGTTGCTGATCATTGACCCAAATTTGCTGGTTGATAATTCCTGGAAATCAAAACTTTTCCCTACATTTGTTCCCATCTTTCTTGGAAAACTGGAACATTTCCTCTCTCTCATCTTCTGGAACCTCTTTGATTCTTTATAACTTCTCATATCAGTGATGGTATAGAAGCATTTATAATGTCCTGAAGGTAACTCGTCTAGGCTTGAGCATTGGACTCATTTAAATAGCTGGGCAGGACACTGTGCCTTTAATACTGGGCTTCAGTTTCTTCTAATCAGTATTTGTTTTTCCTTTGTGGTTGGAGATTGCTCTCCTTGGTGAGATGGTTTATAAAATAATAACTAAATTGCATGTCTTTCTCTGTTTTGCATCATCTTCCCTAAGAAGTGATTGTATTCCATCCTCACTTAGTTTCTTGTCAGCAACTAAGGAAAGGAAATCACAAACAAAACAACACACAAAAAACTTTTCTTTTTCTTTTTTTTTTTTTTAAGTGTTTTTTACAAGCTTCTTCTCATTCTTGACCAGTTTTGGGGACACTGTTTTTCCAGGTTTTGGCTCTAATTTAGTCCCTAATTACGTATCTCTTCTTCCTTTTGTAGAGGATGTTTTCTCTCTATGATTGACTTTTGGGCCAGATAATTCTTTGTTGAGGAGGCTGTTCTAAACATCATAGTATACTTAGCAGCGTCTATGGCCTTTACTCATTACATACCAGTAACAACACCCCTCCAAGTTGTGACAACCAAACTCCTCACAACATTGTCAAATATTTCCTTGAGGGGCAGGGAGATGATTGCTTCCTGTTGAAAGCCACTGCTAGAGATGTGAAGAAAAAAATAAAAACAAGCAAATTCTGAACCTGATTCTAGATGTATTCGATTATATTTTTTTCTTCGCAATTGCATAGTTGGATTTTTACTTTCTTGAGCATTGCTCCATTGGAAAAAAATGGCAGTAACTGTGTTTAGTTCATTCAGGATGAAAGGGATACAGTACACATTCCACCACTCTTTCATCTGGTAGTCACTGCAGAGATCTGTAGGTGTTCATTTTTTTTCCCTTTTAAATCATTGAGCCACATTGTCCCTCATAATTCACCTCATTGCTGGGTGCCAGGACACCATTACCAGTTGACGGAAGTTGGAATATTCCTTCACTTTAGAGTTTTTTGTAGGACATCGATGACATTCTCTGAACCTTTTAGAAATATGTTTTCTAAACTCAGGGGCGGCACATGTTTGATAGAGCCAAATATTTCATTTCTTTATTATCATAAATCCCAAGATTAAAGGGTTATTTTACACAATATTATTTTCACTATTAACAAGTTTTCCCCTATTGGTAATAATAATAATACCTTAGTAATAATAATAATACCACCAATAATAATAATACCACCAAGAATGAACTTAATGTACACTATGGGCTCTGGGTGATCATATGTCAATATAGGTTCATCAGTATATCAGTACTGTTATGGTGGGGAATGTTTGATAATGGGGAAAGCTATGTATGTGTGGGGCAAGAAGTATATAGTAAATCTCTTTGGTTTCTGCTCAATTTTGCTGTGAAAGTAAAAGTACTCTAAAAATAAAATCTATTAAAAAAACCAAAAAATTAGATTTAGGTAAACAGAGTCTTTATTTCAAAGGATTATTGCAAGAAGGTTGGGGAGAATATGGAGACTACTGCAATAGAGATACATGGACTGTAATATCTGTAAGTATCTCAAAGTTAGGGATAAAAGGGCTTTTCTTTATAGGGAGAAGTAAACAAGCCTCTAAAGAACAGGGTGTGGGGAAGTGAAATGAGCAAGGGTGGTGTAATGAGACAGGAGATCAGACAGTGTTATACCCAGAGGTCAGCTTGTTGTTTTGAGGGGCATTTATAGTGGGCTTTCATGATGCTGGCTTAGGCAGAGGCCTACGGGAAGGAGAGAAACTTAATCAAAGTTTGGTTGACAAGCATTTTGTTCTGACTGCTTAGTGGGGACAAAACAGTTCAGCTAGTCATTTGTGAGGCATGGGATGGATATTTGGAAGATAAAAAAAAATGGAGCATCCTTGAATCTTACTTAGGTCATTTGGGGAAGGATGTTTCTTTAAGGTTAAGCCCTTTTCCAGAAGACAAAAGAGTGGGAAGAGTCCTTTAATCTTCTGCTCTCTAGGATAAGAATGAGAACCACCTTATATAAAACCATTTACTGTAACTAACAAATCCCCAACTAGTTCAAACACATTTGACGTTTATTTCCCTCTTGTGTGAAAGCCAAAATGGATATTCCTGACTGACTGGTTGTTTTCCTCCAAACATTGATTCAGAAACTCCAGATCCTTTCTTGTGGTTCTATTATCTTCAGCATGAGCTTACTCAGGTCATCTTGTTCAACTGTATCAAATTAGCTGAAGAGGAAATAGCATGGAGGATCAAGTGCTTATGGGTCAAGCTGGAAATGACACCTATCAAATCTATTCACATTTTATTGGCTAGAACATAGTTATATTGTCACACCTAAAGTGTGACGGAAATTAGGAAATGAGGCATAGACATATGCTCAGGAAGAAGAAATAGGTTTGGTGAACAGGTAGCCAATTACTCATACAATCTCCATGTCCACCATTTATAATACATAATTAATGGTTAAATAAGCAATGGAACAACATGTAGCTTATTTTTTTTTCTAGCTTTTTTTTTTTAATGAAAATGAGATTGGCAACATCAAAACTTGACAGAATTTTTAAAAGATATGCTTCCTGGAAATTTTCATTTGAAAAAAATAGTGCTGATTTTCAGATACCATGCTCAAATCTCAAACCATTCTTTTTTATTTTTATTATTTTTATTATGTTATGTTAGTCGCCATTCAGTACGTCATTAGTTGTTGATGTAGTGTTCCAAGATCCATTGTAAACAATGAAACATGCAGCTTTAAAAAAGAAAAAAAAATTTAATTGAAATATAATTGACATGTTATATTAGTTTCAGATGCACGTAGTGGTTCAAAAAACTGTTATTAAAAAAGGAACATTTGTATGTACTAATATAGAATGATCTCTAAAAATCTAAATATGAAAAAATTAGTATAGAAAAGTCTTATATCAAAAAGAGGACATTCACGAGCATTCTGATACACACATAGGATACCTTTGGAAGCATTCACGGAAACTTGCGTCAGTGATTGCCTCTTTCGTTTTCTGAGGATTGAGTGTATGTTTATTCAAAATTGTTCCTGTTTTCTCCTGATAATAACTAGGCATATTTTCCATTGTTATTTTTTGTTTTTATCCCTATGAATCAGTTGTTGCTACCTTCACATGACTTTGCCTTATTATCTGGATATTTTTCTTTCTCTGTCTTCATTTTTTTGTTAGCAAATCTTTTAATCAGGTTATCAAGCCTTTTGCCAAATGTTTTTCAGTCTTTGCAAGATGTCCTCTAGTAAGCAGTATCAAAATAATGGACTTGCCAAAGGACGAAATCTAAGCACTCAAATCCCCTTCTTTGGCATGAAATAGACTCTTACCGACCATCTCTACTTAAGTAACCCCAATTTACTCCTTAACACATTACCTTGTTTTGTTTTCATGATAATACATATTACTATCTGATACTTAAAAAATTATAGTGGTAATTATCTGTCTCCTCTCCTTGGAGAGCCCAAGATAGATGGGCTTCTCTATCTATTGGACCTACTGTACCTATTCTAAATAGTGTCTTGTGCCTAGGATAATGTGTTGCATTGTGGGACCTCAATAAAACTTTTCTGGATGTGTGCATAAACCTCCAGAGCTTCTTGCTTACTTTATACTTATCCCCCCCCTTTTTTTCCTTTTCTAAGCTCATACCCTTATTGTATTCTAAATTCTTCTTTTCCTACTCAGGACTTTAGGGCACTTTGTCCACAGCTTTACCGTGGCAATGGGTGCAGTGTACAGTGCACATTGCTGGTTTATATATTTATACCTTGAATGTGAGCTTCTTGAGGGTATATGTCTATCTGTTTAATCATTGTTTCTCCAGTTCTTTGAATCCAGTAGAAGAATGAAGGCACTGAAGAGAAGATCCAGGTTTCCTTATAAAATTATCAGAAATCATGACCCTAAAGAATCTCCATGCTTTTAGTTGTTTGAAAGACAATCTTTTTTGTCTGTTAATTTGTTATTTGCCATTAAAGGAGTAAAAAAGATACTCTTTAAGACTACAGAAACAAAGAAGCAGATTTTGAAAGTAAACAAACCAGAGAGAAAGAAAAACTTTATGAAACCAAGAAAGTATAGAAGTTTGTTGTTTAGGAAGAAGGAGTCCAGTGCACCGTCTGAATCTAGGAAGGACACAGACACTAGCTGTTTAGTGGAAAAACTTTTGAATAAAGTTCAAACAAAAAATCCCAGGGATGAGAATCCATTGTCTGGCTGAATCCTTTCTGCCCTCATTATAGCTATATGTGAAGACAAGGTGAATTCATTTCTTCAGTTGGAACATGAAATGCCCATTCAAGATACAACTCAAGATCAATTTATAAAGCACTGGTTAAAAACCAGAGGCATATTACTCACAGAGATGTTTTTAGTCTAGCCCTGATCTCAGCTCTTTAGTCTAGCTGAGGAGGTTGACTTAAAAAAAAAAAAAAAAAAAAGATCCAGCATTTCTTTGGAGAAAATAGACTCATTTTTAAATTTTTATTCATTTATTTATTTTTATTTATTTTTTAAAGATTTTATTGATTTATCTGACAGACGAGATCACAAGTAGGCAGAAAGGCAGGGAGAGAGAGAGGAGGAAGCAGGCTCCCTGCTGAGCAGAGAGCCCGATGCGGGGCTCGATCCCAGGACCCTGGGATCATGACCCGAGATGAAGGCAGAGGCTTTAACCCACTGAGCCACCCAGGTGCCCCTAGACTCAGTTTTTTAACTCTCCCTTTGTCAGGGAAAAATTTGAAGTTGTTTCCAAAGAATTTCATTGATTCAGCAGGATAAATATATAGGTTGAACAATTATTTTCTGGTTTTCAGCATTCTTGAGGATCATAGAATATCAGTTAATTTTATTTTATTGCAATTGCATTTTAATTTTACTCAGCTAGGTAAGATAACAAAGGAAGAAATTGATTTTGAAACTCTGTAAACTATAGAAAACTATGCTAATACTAGTAGCTATATTAATTATGGCTATTATTGTTCCGCAGGCAAACTTGGCAAAGGGAGGAGTGAGTCTAGAGAAACAAACCATCTCTTTAAATGGAGTTGACTGGTTTATCTCAGCCTCATGCCTAAATAAAAAATATAGTTGATTCCTGGATCAGTGGGATCAGCCCTGAAGTGATTCCTGCAGAGCCTGGGGCTGGAAGCTGTCATACCATGGATGACAGCCAAGCTGCTGGATCCATTTCAAAGTGACTCAGTGGGGAAGAGAACTATTAATATATTTATCACCACAGGTATTAGTTAGAATGTCATTGTTGATAAACTGTTGTAGAGTGTTATTTTTTATTCTTTTATTTGTTTAACTATATGTCTATTTTAAAATGTTTTTATTTGTGGGGCGCCTGGGCGGCTCAGTCAATTCAGCATCTGCCTTCAGCTCTGGTCATGATCCCAGGGTCCTGGGATTGAGTCCCACATTGGGCTCCCTGCCCAGTGGGGAGCCTGCTTCTCCCTACTGCTCTGCCTGCTTGTGTTCTCTCTGTGTGAAATGAATAAGTACAATCTAAAATTTTTTTTTAATTTTTGCATATGTGTTTGTTTTGTTCGATTGTAAATACTTTTATTTCTGAGAATCCTTCAAATTTTATAGTTTATAGGGAGGTAGTGAAAAAGAAACCCAGAAAATGGGTGAGAGGGGCATCTGGGTGGCTTAGTAGTTTAGGCATTTACCTTTGGCTCAGGTCAAGATCTTAGGGTCCAGGAATCAAGTCCTGCATCGGGATCTCTGCTTGCAGAGAGTCTGCTTTTCCCTCTCCCTCTGATCCTCCCCCTAACTTGTTTTCTTTCTCACTTGAATAAATAAATAAAATCCTAAACAAAACAAAAGAAAATAAAACAAAAGAAAACAAACAAACAAACAAACCCACCAGAAAATGGGTGAGAGACATTTCACTGAAGAGGGAAATACATAGGTTAGATGTTTATAGAGAGATGTAATGGGTTATGTGATTAATGGGTAATGTAGTTAATGGGCCTATAGGGAGATGTAAATTAAACCATAATGAGGTATCACCACACACCTATCAGAATGGCTTAATTGGAAAATAGTGACAACACCAAGATGCTGGAGAAGATGCAAAGAAACTGGATCATTTATTCCTGTAGAAAATTAGGTGGTACAACTACTCTGGAAAACAGGTTGGCAGTTACTTTAAAATCTAAACATGCAACTACCATTAAGACCCAGCAGTTCTCCACACTGTTCTCCAAAGAGGCTGCACCAACTTGCATTCCCACC
>NW_022631022.1:13057164-13106822 GCF_010015895.1 Lontra canadensis
TGGAATGGTCTTCCATCTTTTTGTGTCTTCTTCAGTTTCTTTCATGAATGTTCTGTAGTTCCTCGAGTACAGATCCTTTACCTCTTTGGTTAGGTTTATTCGCAGGTATCTTATGGTTCTTGGTGCTATAGTAAATGGAATCGATTCTCTAATTTCCCTTTCTGTATTTTCATTGTTAGTGTATAAGAAAGCCACTGATTTCTGTACATTGACTTTGTATCCTGCCATGTTGCTGAATTGCTGTATGAGTTCTAGTAGTTTGGGGGTGGAGTCTTTTGGGTTTTCCATGTAAAGAATCATGTCATCTGCGAAGAGAGAGAGTTTGACTTCTTCATTGCCAATTTGGAGAACAGTGTGGAGATTCCTCAAGAAATTAAAAATAGAACTTCCCTATGACCCTGCAATTGCACTACTGGGTATTTACCCCAAAGATACAGATGTAGTGAAAAGAAGGGCCATCTGTACCCCAATGTTTATAGCAGCAATGGCCACGGTCGCCAAACTGTGGAAAGAACCAAGATGCCCTTCAAGGGACGAATGGATAAGGAAGATGTGGTCCATACACACTATGGAGTATTATGCCTCCATCAGAAAGGATGAACACCCAACTTTTGTAGCAACATGGATAGGACTGGAAGAGATTATGCTGAGTGAAATAAGTCAAGCGGAGAGAGTCAATTATCATATAGTTTCACTTATTTGTGGAGCATAACAAATAGCATGGAGGGCATGGGGAGTTAGGAGAAGGGAGTTGGAAATTGGAAGGGGAGGTGAACAATGAGAGACTATGGACTTTAAAAAACAATCTGAAGGGTTTGAAGAGGTGGGGGGGTGGGAGGTTGGGGGAACCAGGTGGTGGGTATTAGAGAGGGCACGGACTGTATGGAGCACTGGGTGTGGTACAAAAACAATGAATACTGTTATGCTGAAAAAAAATTCTAAAAAAAAGTAAAAAAAATGACATTTTCAACAAATCATGCTGAAATAATTTAATAGTTATATGCAGAAACAAAAACCAAAATAAATAAAAACTTCAACCCTGGAAAAAAAAAAAAGGACCCAGCAGTTCTACTCTTGGATGTTTATCCCAAAGAAATTCAACTTATATCCACACAAAAATATATATATGAATGTTTAGAGCACCAAATGATTAAAATATTATAAAATCTTAAATTGTGGTAAAATACACATATAAAATTTACTATTTTTGACCATTTTTAAGTGAGCAGTTCAGTAGTATTTAAGTACACTCACATGTTGTACAATCAACCTCCAGAACTTTTTTTGTCTGCAAAAGTGAAACTCTATAGCCATTAAACAATAATACCCTACCGTTTCTCTTTTAGCCCCTGGCAACCACCATTCTACTTTCTGTTTCTACGAATTTGACTACTTGAGATTTCTATGAATTTGACTATTCATCTAGATAGAATCATAGTATTTTTCTTTTTGTGACTGGCTTATTTTACTTAGCCTAATGTCCTCAAGGTTCATCCAAGTCACAGCATGTATCTGAATATTTTTTCTTTTAATGGTTCAATAATAACTCAATGTATGGATAATAACACATTTTGTTTATCCATTCACCCCTTGATGCACATTTGGGTTACTTCTGCATTTTGGCTATTGAGAATAATACTGCTTTGAATGTGAATATACAAACATCTCTTCAAGACTCAGACGTAGAATTTCTAGATCATATAATACTATTTTTTATTTTTTGAGTAACTGCCTTACTGCTTTCCAAAGCCATTTAATCATTTTGCATTCCCACCAACAGTGTATAGTGTTCTAATTTTCCCACATCCTCATCAACACTTTTTTTCCTCAACAACACTTATTATTACTCTTATTTTTTTGTTGTTATCTGAATGGATGTGAGATGAAATTGCACTGTGGTTTTTACTTTTTTTTCCTCTAATGATTAGTTATGTTGAACATATTTTCATGTGCTTGTTGGCCTTTGTGTATCATCTTTGGATAAGTGTCTGTTCAAATCCTTTGGCCATTTTCTTTAAAGATTTATTTATTTGATATACAGAGATCACAAGTAGGCAGAGAGATAGGCAGAGGGAGAGACGAGGAAGCAGGCTCCCTGCTGAGCAGAGAGCTGGATGCAAGACTCAATCAATCCCAGGACCCTGAGATCATGACCTGAGCCAAAGGCAGAGGCTTTAACCCACTGAGCCACCCAGGTGCCCTCCTTTGACCATTTTTAAGTTGAGGTTTTTTTGTTGTTGTATCATAAGAATTCTTTATATATTCTGATTATTAATCCCTTATCAAATATATGCTTTGTATTTTCCCCATTTTGTAGGTTTCCTTGTACTCTCTCAGTTGTATCCTTTGATGCACAAAAATTTTAAATTTTGATGTAGTACATTTTATAAATGTTTGTTTTTATTTGAGAGAGAGAGAGAGAGAGAGAGAGAGAGAGAGAAAGACAGAGAAGGCAGGGAGAGGGACAAGGGAAAGAGAAAATCTCAAGCAGACTCCCTGCTGAGTATGAAGCCTTCTGCAGAGCTCCCTCTCATGAACTTGTGATCATGACCTGAGCTGAATTCAAGAGTTGGCTGCTTAACTGACTGAGCCAATTTTTTTTTTTTTAAAGGGAGGGGAAGGGGCAGAGGGAGAGAGAGAGAATCTTAAGCAGATTCCATGTACAACATGGAGCCTGACATGGGACTGGATCTCGCAACCCTAATATCATGACCTGAGCTGAATTTGAGAGTTGGATGCTTAACTGACTGAGCCACCCAGGCACTCCTATATACAAAAATTTTTAAAAAAATATTTTATTGTTTTCAATATGAATTCTGGTATAGATGACATATAGAGTTCTTTAAGTTTCAGGTGTACAGTTTAGTGATTCAACAATTCTATACACTGCTCAGAGCTCATCATGATTCACATACTCTTAATCCCCTTCACTGATTTTACCCATCCCTTCACCCATCTCCCCTCTGGCAACCACAAGTTTGTTCTCTATAGTTAAGAGTCTATTTCTTGGTTCGTCTCTCTATCTCTTGTTTTGTTTCTTAAATTCCACATGATTGAAATCATATTTATTTGTCTTTTTCTGACTGACTTATTTTGCTTTGCATTATACTCTCCAGATCCATCCTTGTTGTTGCAAGTGGCAAGATTTCATTCTTTTTTATGGCCAAATAACATTCCATTCTGTGTATATATACACATGACATTTTCTTTATCCACTCATCTATTGATGGACACTTGGGCTGTTTCTATAATATAGCTATTGTAAATAATGCTGCTATAAATATTAGGGTGCATGTATCCCTTTGAACTAGTGTTTTCTTATTATCTGGATAAATGTCTGGATCATAGGGTAGTACAATTTTTCACTTTTGAGGAAACTCCATACTGTTTTCCGTGGCTACAATAGTTCGAATTCCCACAAATAGTGCAAAAGGGTTCTTCTTTATCCACATCCCGTCAACACTTGTTTCTTATATATTTGATTTTAGCCAGCCCTTCTGACAGGTGTGGTGTGATATCTCATTTTATTTGAGAGAGAGAGAGAGAGAGAGAGAAAGACAGAGAAGGCAGGGAGAGGGACAAGGGAAAGAGAAAATCTCAAGCAGACTCCCTGCTGAGTATGAAGCCTTCTGCAGAGCTTCGATTTATGCTGATGAGTATGTTTTCATGTGTCTGTTGGACATAGAGATATCTTCCTTGGTGAAATGTCTGTTCATGTCTTCTACCCATTATTTAATTGATTGTTTTGTTTTTGGGGGTTGAGTTTTGTAATTGATGTATTTTGGATAATAAAACTTTATTGGATATGTCATTTGCAAATATCTTCTCCCATTCCAAGGGTTGTCTTTTGGTTTTGTTGATTGTTTCCTTGGCTGTGCAGAAGCTTTTGATTTTGATATAGTCCTAATTATTTATTTTTGCTTTTGTTTTCCTAGCTTCAGAAGATACATCTAGAAAAATGTTGCTATGCCTGACGTCAGAGACATTATTGCCTGTGGTATCTTCTAGGATTTTAATGGTTTCAGGTCTCACATTTTGTTCTTTAATCCATTTTAAGCTTTTTTTTTATAAGAATGTAGTTCAGTTTCATTCTTTTGAATGTTGCTGTCCAGTTTTCACACCATTTTTTCCGTTTGCTTGTTTTTTTATTTTTAATTTTTATTATTAATTATTTTTATTAACATATAATGTATTATTTGCCCCAGAGGTACAGGTTTGTGAATTGTCAGGCTTACACACTTCACAGCACTCATCATATCACATACCATCCCTAATGTTCATAACCCAACCACCCTCTCCACACACCCCCTCCCCCCAGCAACCCTCAGTTTGTTTTGTGAGACTAAGAGTCTCTTATGGTTTGTCTCCCTCCTGATCTCATCTTGTTTCATTTTTTTCCTTTCCTACCCACCAAACACCCCATTCTGCCTCTCAAATTCCTCATATCAGGGAGATCATATGATTATTGTCTTTCTGTGATTGACTTATTTCGCTCAGCATAATACCCTCTAGTTCCATCCATGTCATTGTAAATGGCAAGATTTCATTTCTTTTGATGACTGCATAGTATTCCATTGTATATATATATCACATCTTCTTTATCCATTCATCTGTTGTTGGACATCTAGGTTCTTTCCATAGTTTTGCTATTGTGGACATTGCTGCTATAAACATTTGGGTGCACATGCCCCTTCAGATCACTACATTTGTATCTTTAGTGTAAATACCCAGTAGGGCAACTACTGGGTTGTAGGGTAGCTCTATTTTCAACTTTTTGAGGAACCTCCATGCTGTTTTCCAGAGTAGCTGCACCAGCTTGCATTCCCACTAACAGTGTAGGAGGGTTCCCCTTTCTCCACATCCTCTCGAACATCTGTTGTTTCCTGAATTGTTAATTTTAGCCATTCTGACTGGTGTGAGGTGGTATCTCATTGTGGTATTGATTTCTATTTCCCTGATAGTGATGTCGAGCACTTTTTCATGTGTCTGTTGGCCATCTGGATGTCTTCTTTGCAGAAACGTCTCTTCATGTCCTCTGCCCATTTCTTGATTGGATTATTTGTTCTTTGGGTGTTGAGTTTCATAAATTCTTTATAGATTTTGGATATTAGCCCTTTATCAGATGTCATCTTCAAATATCTTCTCCCATTCTGTCAGTTGTATTTTGGTTTTGTTGACTATATCCCTTGCTGTGCAACAGCTTTTGATCTTGATGAAGTCCTGATAGTTCAATTTTGCTCTTGCTTCCCTTGCCTTTGGCTATGTTTCTAGGAAGAAGTTGCTGTGGCTGAGGTCGAAGACATTGCTGCCTGTGTTCTCCTCAAGGAGTTTGATGGATTCCTGTCTCACATTGAGGTCTTTCAACCATTTTGAGTCTATTTTCTTGTGTGGTGTAAGGAAATGGTCCAGTTTCATTCTTCTGCATGTGGCTGTCCAATTTTCCCAACACCATTTGTTGAAGAGACTGTCTTTTTTCCATTGGACATTCTTTCCTGCTTTGTTGAAGATTAGTCGACCATAGAGTTGAAGGTCCATTTCTGGGCTCTCTGTTCTGTTCCTCTGATCTATGTGTCTGTTTTTTTGCCACCATCATACTGTCTTGCTGATTACAGCTTTGTAATAGAGCTTGAAGTCTTGAATTGTGATGCTACCAACTTTGGCTTTCTTTTTCAACATTCCTCTGGCTATTTGGGATCTTTTCTGTTTCCATATAAATGTTAGGGTTATTTGTTCCATTTCTTTGGAAAAAATGGATGGGTGATAGGGATTGCATTAAATGTGTAGATTGCTTTAGGTACCATAAACATTTTCACAATATTTATTCTTCCAATCCATGAGCATGGAACGTTTTCCCCTTTCTTTGTCTTCCTCAATTTCTTTCATGAGTACTTTATAGTGTTTTGAGTACAGATTCTTTGCCTCTTTCTTTAGGGTTATTCCTAGGTATTTTATGGTTTTGGGTGCAATTGTAAATGGGATTGACCCCTTAATTTCTCCTTCTTCTGTCTTGCTGTTGGTGTATAGAAATGCAACGGATTTCTGTGCATTGATTTTATATCCTGACACTTTACTGAACTTCTTTATGAGTTCTAGCTGTTTTGGAGTGGAGTCTTGGGTTTTGCACATAAAGTATCATATTATCTGCAATGAGTGTGACTTCTTCTTTGCTGATTTGGATGTGTTTTATTTCTTTTTGTTGTCTGATTGCTGAGGCTAGAACTTCTAATAGTTGAATAGCAGTAGTGATAGTGGACATTCCTGCTGTGTTCCTAACCTTAGGGGAAAAGCTCTCAGTTTTTCCCATTGAGAATGATATTTGCTTTGGGTTTTTCATTGGTGGCTTTGATTATATTGAGGTATGTCCCCTCTCTGTCTACACTTTGTAGAGTTTGCTCAAGAAAGGATTCTGTACTTTGTCAAATGCTTTTTTAGCATCTATTAAGAGTATCATATGGTTCTTGTTCTTTCTTTTATTAAAGTATTGTATCACATTGATTAATTTGCGGATGTTGAACCAATACTGTAGCCTAGAAATAAATACCAGTTGGGTGTGGTGAATAATTCTTTTAATGTACTGTTGGATCCTATTGGCTAGTATTTTGGTGGGAATTTTTACATCTGTGTTCATCAAGGATATTGGTCTGTAATTCTCCTTTTTGGTCGGGTCTTCTTCTGCTTTTGGGATCAAGGTAATGCTGTTCTCATAATATTAGTTTGGAATTTTTCTTCCATTTCCTTTTTTGGAAGTTTCAGGAGAATAGGAATTAATTCTTCTTTAAATGTTTGGTAGAATTCCCCTGGGAAGCCGTCTGGTCCTGGTCTCTTGTTTAGTGGAAGATTTTAGATGCCTGCTTCAATCTCTTTACTGGTTATGGGTCTGATCAGGTTTTCTATTTCTTCCTGGTTCAGTTTTGGTGGTTTACACATCTCTAGGAATGCATCCATTTCTTCCAGATTGTCAAATTTGCTGGTGTATATTTGCTCATAATATGTTCTTATAATTGTTTGTATTTCTTTTTGTTGGTTGTGGTCTATCCTCTTTCTTTCATGATTTTAGATATTTGGGTCCTTTCCCTTTTCTTTTTGAGAAGTCTGGCTAGGGATTTATCAATCTTATTAATTCTTTCAAAGAACCAGCTCCTAGTTTTATTGATTTGTTCTACTGGTTTGTTGTTGTTGTTTGTTTGTTGGTTGGTTGGTTGGTTTCTATTTCATTGATTTCTGCTCTGATCTCTCTTATTTTTCTTCTCCTTCTGGGTTTAGGCTTTTTTTTACTGTTCTTTCTCCAGCTCCTATAGAGTTATGTTGTGTATGTAAGACCTTTCTTGTTTATTGAGAAAGGACTTGTATCGCTATAAACTTTCCTCTCAGGACTGCCTTTGCTGTGTCCCACTGATTTTGAACAGTTGTGTTTTCATTTTCATTTGTTTCCATGAACTTTTTAAATTGTTTTTTAATTTCCTGGTTACCCATTCTTTCTTTAGAAGGATGCTGTTTAGTCTCCATGTATTTGGGTTCTTTCCAACTTTCCTCTTGTGATTGAGTTCTAGCTTCAGAGCATTGTGGTCTGAAAATATGCAGGGAATGATAAAAATCTTTTGGTACTGGCTGAGGCCCAATTTGTGACCCAGGGTATGATCTATTCTGGAGACTGTTCCATGTGCACTAGAGAAGAATGCATATTCTGTTGCTTTGGGATGGAATGTTCTGAATATATCTGTGATGTCCATCTAGTCCAGTGTGTCATTTAAGGCCTTTATTTCCTTATTGATATTTCACTTGGATGATCTGTCCATTTTAGTGTGTGGGGTGTTAAGTTCCCCTCTATTATTGTATTATTGTCGATGTGTTTCTTTGATTTTGTTATTAATTTGTTTATGTAGTTCGCTGCTCCTGTGTTAGGGGCATAGATATTTAAAATTGTTAGATCTTCTTGTTGGGCCGACCTTTTAAGTATGATATAGTGTCCTTCTTTATTTCTTATTATAGTCTTTGGCTTAAAATCTAATTTATCTGATATAAAGATTGCCACCCCAGCTTTCTTTTAATGTCCCTTAGCATGGTAAATAGTTTTCTACCCCCTCACTTTCAATCTGGAGTTGTCTTTGGATCTAAAATGATTTTGTTGCAGACACCATATTAGTGGGTCTTGATTTTTTATTCATTCTGATACCCTATTTCTTTTGATTGCAGCATTTAGCCCATTTACATTCAGGTAACTGTTGAAAGATATGAATTTAATGCCATTGTATTGCCTGTAAGGTGACTGTTACTGTATATTGTCTTTGTTCCTTTCTGGTCTACTACTTTTAGGCTTCTCTTTGCTTAAAGGACCCTTTTCAATATTTCCTGTAGGGCTCATTTGGTGTTTGAAAGTCCTTTAATTTTTATTTGTCCTGGAAGCTTTTTATGTCCCCTTCTATTTTCAATGATAGCCTAGCTGGATATAGTATTCTTGTCTGCATATTTTTCTCATTTAGTGCTCTGAAAATATCACGCAGTCCTTTCTGGTCTGGTAGGTTTCTGTGGATAAGTCTGTTGCCAATCTAATATTTCTATCATTGTATGTTACAGACTTCTAGTCCTGGGCTGCTGTCAGGATTTTCTCTTTGTCACTAAGACTTGTAAGGTTTACCATTAGATGACGGGGTATGAACCTATTTTTATTGATTTTGAGGGGGGTTCTCTGTGCTTCCTGAATTTTGATGCTTGTTCCCTTTTCAAATTAGGGAAATTCTCTACTATAATTCATTCCAATATACCTTCTTCCCCTCCTCTCTTTCTTCTTCTTCTGAGATCCCAATTATTTTAATATTGTTTTGTCTTATGGTATCACTTATCTCTCGAATTCTCCCCTCGTGGTCCAGGAGCTGTTTGTCCCTCTTTTGCTCAGCTTCTTTATTCTCGGTCATTTGGTCTTCTATATCACTAATTCTCTTTTCTGCCTCATTTATCCCAGCAATAAGAGCCTTCATTTTTGAATGCATCTCATTGATAGTTTTTTTGATTTCAACTTCGTTAAATTTTAGTTCTTTTATTTCTCCAGAAAGGGATTTTATTTCTCCAGAAATAGATTCTCTAATATCTTCCATGCCTTTTCAAGCCTGGCTAGCACCTTGAGAATTGTCATTCTGAACTCTAGTTCTGACATATTACCAATGTCCATATTGATTAGGTACCTAGCTGTCAGTATAGCCTCTTGTTCTTTTGTTCATCGTGAGTTTTTTGGCCTTGTCATTTTGTCCAGATTAAGAATATATGAAGGAGAAAATAAAATACTAAAAGGGTAGCAAAGACCCCAGAATAATGTACACTAACCAAATCAGAAGAGATCCAAAACTGGTGGGGAGAAGAAAGTGGAAAAAAGAAATAAAAATGAAAAAATAAAATATACAAAATTATATATATCTATATGTTTATATAGCTACATATAGCTATATAAATATATCCATTTATCTTTATGTAGTTATATGTAAATATATTAGACTGGTGAATAGAACAGAGCCATCCATTTGATTTTGGGTGTATTTTGGTCTCTTAGAAGAAACTACATTCCAAAATTTTAAAGAAAGGAAAATATAAGTGTAAACAGAATGAAGGGATGGAATATGATTGTAAAGATGAAAATTTAAAAAATTCTAAAAAAGGCATTGATAAAATAAGTTGGTTGGAAAAAGAAAAATAAAAAGAGAAGGGAATGTTCTCAGGCTGGAGTCTAGAACAAAGCATGTGCTTTGTGGGTATATTTTGATATATTAGAAGAAATTGTATCCCAAAATTTTTTAGTAAAAAAAAACTATAAATATACAAAAAATAAGGTCAAATACAATAGAATGAATTTGGAAGTTCTCCTTCCTCTTCTGTTATTTGGAATAGTTTGGAAATAGGTATTAACTATTCTTTAAATGTTTGGTAGAACTCAACTGTGAAGCCATCTGGTCCTGAACTTCTGTTTTTTTTGGGGAGGTTTTTGATTACTGATTCAATAATTGGTCTGTCCAAGTTTCTTATTTCTTCCTGATTCAATTTGGGAGGTATATGTTTCTAGGAATTTATCCATTTCTTGTAAGTTGTCCAATTTGTTGGCATGTGCAATGGGATAAAATATGACTATAACAATGAAGGTTCAGTAAGGTTTGTTTGTTTGTTTTTAGAATGGTATTGTTGATATAAACTAGTTAAAAAACGTCAAAAGAGGAAAGCGGAAAAGTTAAGAAAAATAGAATAAGAATAAAAAGAAAATAAAAATTTAATTTTGCAAGACTAATGGATCATGGGTATATGTGCATTACTTTCCCCTAGCTCTGGAGTTCTCCTGATCGGTGAGCTTGGTCTTGGCTAGATATTCTTACTGATCTTCTGTGGGAGGGGCATGTTGCGGTGATTCTTACATGTCTTTGCCCAAGGCAGAATTTCCCCTTCCTTGCCAGTGACCTGGCTAAGTAATCTGCTCAGGTTCAGGTTTGCTCTCAGAGCTTTTGTTCCCTGAATGCTTTCTTTACCGCTTTGGAAGACAGGAATGAAATGGCGACCTCCCAGTCTCTGACCGGGAGAAGCTGAGAGCTCAGGATCACTACTCAGTGCACCCTTGTAGATAAGCACTTAATCACTCCTCTCTCCTTGGTCTCTGGCTGCACTCTGAGCTCACCTGGCCTGTGACTGAGCATTTCTATCTCTGGTGCACAGCCCTGTTTGGAGTCTCCAAACCCAGCAGATTCCTGCCACCCTGCTCCTCCCAGAGGAGGAAGGTGAGTCTCCCCAGAACTGCCACTTGTGGGGTCTCTGCTCAAAGAACAGTGGCTTGACAGTGCCTTGGATCACGGTTTAAGATAACCCTGATCTGAAAACTCACTCTTTGGCTCTGTCCCTGTAGTCGGTTTCTCTGCTTCAATACCTGGGAGCTCTGCCACACTCAGACACCCCCAATCTTTCTGTGACCCCGTGGGACCTGAGACCACACTGTCCCCATGAGAGCTCCACCTCTGCATAGCCTCTGGTGCGATGTCCCTCAATGGAGCAAACGTCTAAAAATTCTGATTTTTGTGCTCCGCTGCTCTGCCACTTGCCAGATGCTGGCCCCTCCCCCCACAGTCTATCTTCCAATTGCTTCAGATTCACTTCTCTGTATGTCTTACCTTTCAGAAAGTGTTGATTTTCTGTTCCTAGAATTGCTGTTCTTCTTCTCTTCCATCTCTTATTGAGTTCATAGGTGTCCAGAATGGTTTGATACCTAGCAAGCTGAACTCCTAGGTTCTGATGTCATTTCAGTCTGCTACTCCTCCGCCATCTTGCCTATCACTGTCAGGGTCATTCTTAAGTGAAACTCAACAACATTTGTTGAAGAGACTGTCTTCTTCTCATTGCACATTCTTGCCTCCTTTGTCAAATATTGTCCATGTAATTGTGAGTTTGTTCCTGGACTTTCTATCCTGTTCTATTGATCTATGTGTCTATTTTTGTGCTTATAGTGTACTGTTTTGATTACTACAGCTTTGTATACAGAATTGTGATACTGCCAGCTTTATTTTTCTTTTTTGAAATTGTTTTGGCTTGAGGATCTTCTGTGGATCCATATGAATTTTAGGATTATTTGTTCTAGTTCTGTGAGAAATGCTGTTGTTATTTGGATCAGGATTGCATTAAATCTGTAGATTGCTTCCTGAGTATCATGTCATTTCTGAGTAGTGAAAGTTTTACTTCTTCCTAACCAATCAATGCCTTATATTCCTTTTTCTTGTCTGATTGCTGTAAGACTTCCAGTGTGTAGGTTAAATACTAGTTGTGAGAGTGGACATCCTTTTCTTATTCATGATCTTAGAGGGAAAGCTCTCAGTTTTTCCCCATTGAGTGTGGTGTTAGCTGTGGGTTTTTGAATAAATAAATGTATTAAGTTGCATTAAATTCCCTCTAAACCTACTTTGTTGAGGGTTTTTATCACAAATGGGTGAGGTACTTTGCCAAATGTCTTTATGCATTTATTGAAATGATCTTAAGGTTTTTATCCTATCTCCTTTTGCATTGATGTATTGCATCTATTGATTGGTGAATAGTGAACCACCTTGCATCTCAAGAATAATCCACTTGATTGTGATGAATGATCTTTTTAATGTATTGTTGTATTTGGTTTGCTAATATTTTGTTGATGATTTTTGCATCTATGTTTATCAGAGATACTGGCTTATAGTTCTCTTTTATGGTGTCTTTATCCAGTTTTGGTATCAGGGTAATCCTGGCCTCATAGAATGAATTTGGAAGTTCTCCTTCCTCTTCTGTTATTTGGAATAGTTTGGAAATAGGTATTAACTATTCTTTAAATGTTTGGTAGAACTCAACTGTGAAGCCATCTGGTCCTGAACTTCTGTTTTTTTTGGGGAGGTTTTTGATTACTGATTCAATAATTGGTCTGTCCAAGTTTCTTATTTCTTCCTGATTCAATTTGGGAGGTATATGTTTCTAGGAATTTACCCATTTCTTGTAAGTTGTCCAATTTTTTGGCATGTAATTTTTCATAATATTCTCCTAAAATTGTTTTCAGTTGTTATTTCTCTTCTTCCATTTCTAATTTTTTTGATTTCTTTCTGTTTCTCTCTCTCTTCCTTTCTATCTCTGTCTCTCTCACTCCCTCTGTCTCTCTCTCTCTCTCTCTCTTTTTTTTTTTTTTTTTTGGTGAGTCTGGCTAACAGTTTATCAGTTTTGTTGATCTTTTCAAAGAACCGGCTCTTGGTTTCACCAGTCCGTTGTTGTTATTGTTGTTCTTATTCTTTTTTACTTTCTATTTTATTTTGGATCTAATATTTACTGTTTCCTCCTTCTACCTTTTTTTGTTGTTTTGTTCTTTTTCTATCCTTTGTAGTTGTAAGGTTACGTTGTTTATTTGGGATTTTTCTTGCTTCTTGAGAAAGTCTGTATTGATGTGAACTTCCCTCTTAAAACAGCTTTTGCTGCATCCCCCAAATTTTGGACCACTGTGTTTTCATCTGTCTCCATATAGTTTTTGATTTCCTCTTTGATTTCTTGGTTGATCCATGCATTGTTTAGTGGCAAGTTATCTAATCCCCATGTATTTGCACTCTTTCCAGATATTTTCCTGTAGTTGATTTCTAGTTTCTTAATGTTGTAATCAAAAAGATGCATAGAATGACTTTGATATTTTTGAATTTGTTGAAAATTGCTTTGTGGCCTAACATGGGATCTATTCTGGAGAATGTTCATGTGCACTTGTCAAGAATGTGTATTCTGCTTTTTAGGATGGAATGTTCTGAATATATCTGTTAAATCCAGGTAGTCCAATATATCATTCAAAGCAACCATTTCCTTGTTAATTTTCTTTTTGGTTGATCTATCCATTGATTCAAGTGGCAAGTTAAAGTGCCCTACTATTATTGTATTATTATTAATTAGTTCCTTTATGTTTGGTGTTATCTTCAGTATTTGGGTTCTTTCATATTGGGTGCATATATATTTATAATTATTATATCTTCTTGTTGGATTTATTTAATGATTATATAGTGACCTTCTTTGTCTCCTGTTACAGTCTTTGTTTTAAAGTCTATTTTGTCTGTTCAAGTATCGCTATCCAGGTTTTCTTTTCACTTCCATTTGCATGGCAAATGCTTCTCTGTCTTCACTCTCAATCTGTGTGTGGGTTGAGTTCTGAAATATGCCTCTTGTAGGTAACATATAGATGAGTTTTGCCTTTTAAAATATTTTTTAAAAATATTTTATTTATTTGATACACAGAGAGAACTCAAACAGAGGAAGCAGCAAGCAGAGGGAGAGGGAGAAGCAGGCTTCCTGCTGAGCAGGGAACCCAGTGTGGTGCTTGTTCTAAGGACCTGGGATCAAGAACTGAGCTGAAGGCAGCTACTTAAGTGGCTGAGCCACCCAGGCATCCCAGGTCTTGCTTTTTTTACCCATTCCTTCACCCTATGTCTTTTTAAAAATAATTAATTAATTAATTAATTATTTATTTTAATAAACATATAATGTATTTTTATCCCCAGGGGTACAGTGTGCGAATCGCCAGGTTAACACACTTCACAGCACTCACCATAGCACATACCCTCCCCAATGTCCATAACCCAACCACCCCCTTCATACCTTACATCTCCCCAGCAACCCTCAGTTTGTTTTGTGAGATTAAGAGTCACTTATGGTTTGTCTCCCTCCTAATCCCATCTTGTTTCATTTTTTTCCTTCCTTACCCTCCAAGCCCCCCTCTTTGCCTCTCAAATTCCTCATATCAGTGAGAGCATATGATAATTGTCTTTCTGTGGTTGACTTATTTTGTTCAGCATTATACCTTCTAGTTCCATCCACGTCATTGCAAATGGCAAGATTTCATTTCTTTTGATGACTGCATAGTATTTCATTGTATAAATATATACCACATCTTCTTTATCCATTCATCTGCTGATGGACATCTAGGTTCTTTCCATAGTTTGGCAATTGTGGACATTGCTGCTATAAACATTTGGGTGCATGGGCCCCTTCGGATCCCTACATTTATATCTTTAGGGTAAATACCCAGTAGTGCAATTGCTGGGTCATAGGGTAGCTCTATTTTCAACTTTTTGAGGAACCTCCATGCTCTTTTCTAGAGTGGCTGCACCTGCTTGCATTCCCACCAACAGTGTAGGAAGCTTCCCCTTACTCCGCATCCTCCCCAGCATCTGTCATTTCCTGACTTGTTAATTTTAGCCATTCTGACTGGTGTGAGGTGGTATCTCATTGTGGTTTTGATGTGTATTTCCCTGATGCCGAGTGATGTGGAGCACTTTTTCATGTGTCTGTTGGCCATCTGGATGTCTTCTTTGTAGAAATGTCTGTTCATGTCTTCTGTCCATTTCTTGATTGGATTATTTGTTCTTTGGGTGTTGAGTTTGATTAGTTCTTTACAGGTTTTGGACACTAGCCCTTTATCTGATATGTCGTTTGCAGATATCTTCTCCCATTCTGTCAGTTGTCTTTTGGTTTTGTTAAGTGTTTCCTTTACTGTGCAAAAGCTTTTGATCTTGATGAAATCCCAATAGTTCATTTTTGCCCTTGCTTCCCTTGTCTTTGGCGATGTTCCTAGGAAGAAGTTGCTGCAGCTGAGGTTGAAGAGGTTGCTGCCTGTGTTCTCCTCAAGGATTTTGATGGATTCCTTTCTCACTTTGAGGTCCTTCATTGATTTTGAGTCTATTTTCATGTGTGGTATAAGGAAATGGTCCAATTTCACTTTTCTGCATGTGGCTGTCCAATTTTCCCAACACCATTTATTGAAGAGATGGTCTTTTTTCCATTGGACATCCTTTCCTGCTTTGTCGAAGATTAGTTGACCATAGAGTTGAGGGTCTATTTCTGGGCTCTCTATTCTGTTCCATTGATCTATGTGTCTGTTTTTGTGCCAGGACCATGCTGTTTTGATGATGATAGCTTTGTAATAGAGCTTGAAGTCCTGAATTGTGATGCCACCAATTTTGGCTTTCTTTTTCAATATTCCTTTGACTATTTGAGGTCTTTTCTGGTTCCATATAAATTTTAAGATTATTTGTTCTATTTCTTTGAAAAAAATGGCTGGTATTTTGATAGGAATTGCATTAAATGTGTAGATTGCTTTAGGTAGTATAGACATTTTCACAATATTTGTTCTTCCAATCCAGGAGCATGGAACATTTTTCCATTTCTTTGTGTCTTCCTCAATTTCTTTCATGAGTACTTTATAGTTTTCTGAGTATAGATTCTTAGCCTTTTTGGTTAGGTTTATTCCTAGGTATCTTATAGTTTTGGGTGCAATTGTAAATGGGATGGACTCCTTAATTTCTCTTTCTTCTGTCTTGTTGTTGGTGTAGAGAAATGCAACTGATTTCTGTGCATTGGTTTTATATCCTGACACTTTACTGAATTCCTGTACAAATTCTAGCAGTTTTGGAGTGGAGTCTTTTGGGTTTTCCACATATAGTATCATAACATCTGCGAAGAGTGATAGTTTGACTTCTTCTTTGCCGATTTGGATGCCTTTAATTTCCTTTTGTTGTCTGATTGCTGAGGCTAGGACTTCGAGTACTATGTTGAATAGCAGTGGTGATAACGGACATCCCTGCCGTGTTGCTGACCTTAGCGGAAAAGCTTTCAGTTTTTCTCCATTGAGGATGATATTTGCGGTGGGTTTTTCATAGATGGCTTTGATGATATTGAGGTATGTGCCCTCTATCCCTACACTTTGAAGAGTTTTGATCAGGAAGGGATGCTGTACTTTGTCAAATGCTTTTTCAGCATCTATTGAGAGTATCATATGGTTCTTGTTCTTTCTTTTATTAATGTGTTGTATCACATTGATTGATTTGCGGATGTTGAACCAACCTTGCAGCCCTGGAATAAATCCCACTTGGTCGTGGTGAATAATCCTTTTAATGTACTGTTGAATCCTATTGGCTAGTATTTTTGTGAGAATTTTCGCATCTGTGTTCATCAAGGATATTGGTCTGTATTCTCTTTTTGATGGGATCCTTGTCTGGTTTTGGGATCAAGGTGATGCTGGCCTCATAAAATGAGTTTGGAAGTTTTCCTTCCATGTCTATTTTTTGGAACAGTCTCAGGAGAATAGGAATTAGTTCTTCTTTAAATGTTTGGTAGAATTCCCCCGGGAAGCCGTCTGGCCCTGGGTTTTTGTTTGTTTGGAGATTTTTGATGACTGTTTCAATCTCCTTACTGGTTATGGGTCTGTTCAGGTTTTCTATTTCTTCCTGGTTCAGTTGTGGTAGTTTATATGTCTCTAGAAATGTATCCATTTCTTCCAGATTGTCAAATTTGTTGGCATACTATGTTCTTAAAATTGTCTCATAGTATGTTCTTAAAATTGTCTGTATTTCTTTGGTGTTAGTTTTGATCTCTCCTCTTTCATACATGATTTTATTTATTTGGGTCCTTTCTCTTTTCTTTTTGATAAGTCTGGCCAGGGGCTTATCAATCTTATTAATTCTTTCAAAGAACCAGCTCCTAGTTTTGTTGATTTGTTCTATTGTTTTTTTGGTTTCTATTTCATTGATTTCTGCTCTGATCTTTATGATTTCTCTTCTCCTGCTGGGTTTAGGGTTTCTTTCTTGTTCTTTCTCCAGCTCCTTTAGGTGTAGGGTTAGGTTGTGTACCTGAGACCTTTCTTGTTTCTTGAGAAAGGCTTGTACCGCTATATATTTTCCTCTCAGGACTGCCTTTGTTGTGTCCCACAGATTTTGAACCGTTGTATTTTCATTATCATTTGTTTCCATGAATTTTTTCAATTCTTCTTTAATTTCCTGGTTGACCCATTCATTCTTTAGAAGGATGCTGTTTAGTCGCCATATATTTGGGTTCTTTCCAAATTTCCTCTTGCGATTGAGTTCTAGCTTCAGAGCATTGTGGTCTGAAAATATGCAGGGAATGATCCCAATTTTTTGATAACAGTTAAGACCTGATTTAGAACCAAGGATGTGATCTATTCTGGAGAATGTTCCATGTGCACTAGAGAAGAATGTGTATTCTGTTGCTTTGGGATGAAATGTTCTGAATATATCTGTGATGTCCATCTGGTCCAGTGTGTCCTTTAAGGCCTTTATTTCCTTGTTGATCTTTTGCTTGGATGATCTGTCCATTTCAGTGAGGGGAGTGTTAAAGTCCCCTACTATTATTCTATTATTGTTGATGTAGTTCTTTTATTTTGCTATTAATTGGTTTATATAGTTGGCTGCTCCCACGTTAGGGGCATAGATATTTAAAATTGTTAGATCTCTTGTTGGACAGACCCTTTGAGTATGATATAGTGTCCTTCCTCATCTCTTATTAAAGTGTTTGGCTTAAAATCTAATTGATCTGATATAAGGATTGCCACCCCAGCTTTCTCCTGATGTCCATTAGCATGGTACCTTGTTTCCCTCACTTTAAATCTGGAGGTGTCTTCAGGACTAAAATGAGTTTCTTGTATGTAATATATAGATGGGTTTTGTTTTTTTATCTATTCTGATACCCTGTGTCTTTTGATTGGGGCATTTAGCCCATTCACATTCAGGGTAACTATTGAGAGATATGAATTTAGTGCCATTGTATTGCCCGTAAGGTGACTGTTACTGTATATTGTCTCTGTTTCTTTCTGATCTACTACTTTTAGGCTCTCTCTTTGCTTAGAGGACCCCTTTCAATATTTCCTGTAGAGCTGGCTTGGTGTTTGCAAATTCTTTCAGTTTTTGTTTGTCCTGGAAGTTTTTTATCTCTCCTTCTATTTTCAATGATAGCCTAGCTGGATACAGTATTCTTGGCTGCATGTTTTTCTCGTTTAGTGTTCTGAATATATCATGCCAGCTCTTTCTGGCCTGCCAGGTCTCTGTGGATAAGTCTGCAGCCAATCTAATATTTTTACCATTGTATGTTACAGACTTCTTTTCCTGGGCTGCTTTCAAGATTTTCTCTTTGTCACTAAGACTTGTAAATTTTATTATTAGGTGACGGGGTGTGGACCTATTCTTACTGATTTTGAGGGGGGTTCTCTGAAACTCCTGGATTTTGATGCTTCTTCCCTTTGCCATATTAGGGAAATTCTCTCCAATAATTCTCTCCAATATACCTTCTGCTCCCCTCTCTCTTTCTTCTTCTTCTGGAATCCCAATTATTCTAATGTTGTTTCGTCTTATGGTGTCACTTATCTCTCGAATTCTCCCCCCGTGGTCCAGTAGCTGTTTGTCCCTCTTTTGCTCAGCTTCTTTATTCTCTGTCATTTGGTCTTCTATATCACTGATTCTTTCTTCTGCCGCATTTATCCTAGAAGTGAGAGCCTCCATTTTTTATTGCACCTCATTAATAGCTTTTTTGATTTCAACTTGATTAGATTTTAGTTCTTTTATATCTCCAGAGAGGGCTTTTATATCTCCCGAGAGGGTTTCTCTAATAACTTCCATGCCTTTTTCTAGCCTGGCTAGAACCTTGAGAATTGTCATTCTGAACTCTAGATCTGACATATTACCAATGTCTGTATTGATTAGGTCCTTAGCCTTTGGTACTGCCTCTTGTTCTTTTTTTTTTTGTGGTGAATTTTTCCACCTTGTCATTTTGTTCAGATAAGCATATATGAAGGAGCAAGTAAAATACTAAAAGGGTGGCAACAACCCCAGGAAAATATGCTTTAACCAAATCAGAAGAGACCCCAAATCATGGGGGGCGGTGTGAGAAAGGGGATTAAAAAGATGTTCAGAAAAAAAAACACAATTAAAAAAAGAAAACAAATAAAGAAAAAATATAAAAATAGAATATATATATATATATATATATTAGATAAACTAGTTAAAAAACGTTAAAATAGAATAGGGTAAAAGTTAAAAAAAATTAGCAGAAGAAGAAAAAGAAATTGAAAAAAATATTAACTGCAAGACTAAAGAATCATGAAGAGAAAGCCATGAGTTCCATGCTTTGCTTTCTCCTCCTCTGGAATTCCGCTGCTCTCCTTGATATTGAACCTGCACTCCTTGGTAGGTGAACTTGGTCCTGGATGGATTTCTTGTTGATCATCTGGAGGAGGGGCCTGTTGTAATGATTCTCAAGTGTCTTTGCTCCAGGCAGAATTGCATAGCCCTTACCAAGGGCCGGTCTGAGTAATCCGCTTGGGTTTGCTTTCGGGAGCTTTTGTTCCCTGAATGCTTTCCGTAGTGTTCCAGAGGAAAGGAATGAAAATGGCGGCCTCCAGTCTCCGGTCCGGAGGAGCCGAGGGCTTGGGGCCCCACACCTGAGTGTGCCCTCAGAGAACAGCGCCCAATCACTCCCGTTGGAGTGATTGGGCGCTGTTCTCTGAGGGCATTGCACACTTGGAGCTCACCCAGCCTGCAACCAGTTGAAGGTAACCCCGAGCTGAGGGCTCACTCCTTAGCTCTGTCTCTGTGGCTGGCTTCCCTGTTCTAATACCTGCTAGCTCTGCAACACTCAGACACCCCGATCCTTCTGTGACCCTGCGGGTCCTGGGGCCACGATGACCCTGCGTGGGCTTCACCCTGGTTTAGCCTCTGGAGCAATGTCTTTCAGCGGAATAGACTTTTAAAAATCCTGATTTAGTGCTCTGTTGCTCCGCCGCTTGCCGGGAGCCAGCCCCTCCCCCCGTGGTTTATCTTCCCGTCACTTTGGATTCACTTCTCTGCCAGTCCTACCTTTCAGAAAGTGGTTGATTTTCTGTTTCTAGAATTGCTGTTCTTCTTCTCTTCGATCTCCCGTTGGATTTGTAGGTGTTTGCAATCTTTAGATAAGCTATCTAGCTGATCTCCTGCTACCTGATGTAGTCTCAGCCTGCTACTTTTCCGCCATCTTGACTCCTCCCCCCACCCTATGTCTTTTGATTGGAATAGTTAGTCCATTTATATTCAAAGTAAGTATTGATATGTATATAATTATTGCCATTTTGTTACTTGTTTTATGGTTGTTATTGTAGTTTTTCTTTACTTCTTTCTTCTCTTTCTTCTTCTCTCATGATGACTTACTTTTTAAAGTGATATACTTGGATTCCTTTCTTTTTATTTTTTGCATGTCTATTACTGGTTTTTGGTTTGTGGTTACCATTTGGTTTGTATATAACATCTTTGGGATATAGCAGTCTATGTTGAGTTGCTGGTTACTTAAGTTTCAGCCCATTCTTTATTCCTCTCCTTCCCACATTTTAGGTATATTGTGTCATCCTTTTGTTGTGTGAGTCACTTGCCTGATTTTTTTTTTTTTTTGGATATACTTATTTTTACTGTTTTTGTGCTTTCTACTTTCCTTATGGTATTTGGTTTAGTAGTGATGAATTCCTTTAATTTTTTGTTTGAGGAAACTCTTTTTCTATCTTTTTGTTCTGAATGGTAGTCTTACTGGATAAAGTATTCTTGGCTTCAGGCTTTTTTTTTTTTCTTTTATCTTTTTTAAAATTTCAGCACTTTGAATATATTATGCTACTCCCTTCTGACCCACAAAATTTTTTTCTGAATAATCAGCTCATAGCCTTATGGGGTTTCTCTTGTATGTAATTGCTTTCTTTTCTCTTGCTGTTTTTAAAATTCCCTCTTTATCACTACTTTTTGCCATCTTAATTTCTATGTGTCTTGGAGTAGAACCCATAGAATGGATTTTGTTGTGGCATCTCTATGCTTTCTGGATCTGAATTTCTGTTTACACTCCTAGTTTTGGGAAGTTTTCAGTTATCATTCCTTCAAATACATTTTCTGCCCCCTTTTCTTTCTTTTTTCCTTCTGTGATCCCTGTAATGTGAATATTTTATACTTGCTGGTGTCACAGAGTTTCCTAATTCTATTCTCATATTGCATTATTTATTCCTCTTATCCGCTGAGCTTAGTTACTTTCTGTTACTCTGCCTCCAATTTGCTGATTAATTTTTCTGTTTTGTCTAGGCTACTATTTATTCCATCTGGTATATTATAAAATTTCATTTATTGTGTTCTTCAAATATGATTGGGTTCTTTTTTTTAAATTTAGTTTAATTTTTTTCAGTATTCCAAAATTCATTGTTTATGTACCACACCCAGTGCTCCATGCAATATGTGCCCTCCTTAATACCCACCACCAGGCTCACCCAACCCCCCACTCCCTTCCCCTTCAAAACCCTCAGTTTGTTTCTCAGAGTCCACAGTCTCTCTGATGTGATGTGTGCTGATGTGAATGTTATCTAGTTGTATATGTGGGATGAGGTGAGCCTAGGGTTCTCCTACTCTGCCATCTTCCCCAGAAGTCCTAAGTTCTATTTGCTGTGCTTTTAGTATCATATGTAAGAAATCATTTGTAAATCCAATGTCATGAAGCTTTTCCTTTATGATTTCTTCTCAGAATTTTATAGTTTTGGCTTCTTATGTTTAGGTCTTTGACCCATTTTGAGTTCATTTCTAAATATAGTATAAGCTAAGGTTCAACTTCATTTTTTTGTATGTGAATATCCAGTTTTCCCAACATCATTTATTGAAGTTTACATTATTTCTTAAATGGCATGTTGCCTATGTAAACTGTGTGACATTTATATGCATTAAAATATATGAACGAGTAAGAATCATAATGATATACCTATAAGACAAATGATTTCATTTTGAAGAGAAAGGCTGTGGCCAGACTGCGAGACAGAAGTACTAAGCATGAAATGGAATGACAAAATAAATGGTCAGCTTTCACATAGAAGCAGCTTAGAAAGTATTGCTAGTGACAAAGCAGCCTCTCATATATCATATATTATATTTATACATGAAAAGTATTACATATTTACTCTAAGAAAACTCAACCTATCAGCCAAATACAGTCAAGAAAATATACATTTTAATATCTAATAATGGTTCAAGATTCTAATGATTTTTGAATCCACTGAAACATTGTCAGATTAATGTTGTTACAATTTGGTTTTGGTGATAATACTAGGTGATTCATTCCCAGTGAGTCATTATAATCTGGTAATTAAATGAATAGTTACTTAGAGCTTCTTTTTAAAATTGCAGTGAACTTTTGTTTTAGAATTATCTCTAGGGAAAAGATACCTTCTGCCTTTAGTCCCATTTGTTTCCACAACATCAACTGTACTTGTACTGTAAGTGATGTCTCTAACAGAAATGTCAAATTATATTTGGAATACTATTCAAAATCAAATATATATGAAAAGTTTGTTTTAAAGTTTTACAATAAAAAATCTGCTTCTCAGAGGATTAAACATCAGTTTTCTAGACACTTTATTATTCTTCAAAGATGCTGGATAAAAGAGGCTTTAGAATGGATCAGAGCATGGTGCTAAAAGATACTATGGCTCGGAATACAAGTGAACAGTAATTTATGAGTATGCTTAGATTAGAAAGTTACTAGCTGGTAAAATATGCTAAAACTGTATGAAATTAAAATCAATTCTTCGTACAGCCGCAATAAAGTTCTGGTAACATTCTTTAAGTTCTTCTAACATAGACATATGACCAATAGCACAGACAAATTTCAATCAGGTAAGAAGAGCTTAAGTGTAGAAAATACATGATCAACCCAGTTTCCTCCTTCCTACACCACAGGGCATAGCTATATGCCATCTGGTGATTATTAGACAAAAAAGCTGCCATCTGCTACTTCTGCTAATACATGGGAGAGGGGTAGTTCTCCCTATTCTGTAAGCCTAGGAGATTTCATTATGGTTGTTTACATGTCTCAAGTACTCAACTGGTGAGTTAGAATTTATTCTGTGTGTGTGTTGTGTGCACCCCTAACATAGTAAGCATCAAAATGAGACATCCCTTTCTTATAACCCTTAAGTAGTATAGGTCTGCATTTGGCCAAGTTAATTCATTCCACAGCAAGCTTCTTCTATCCTGCCTGACTTAAAGCCAAAATACTATTAAATACAACCTAAACTAGAGAGACAAAATTGGATTGCAGCCATAAAAACAGATTACAAAGTGGACACAAATAGGCTTTAAAGTACAGAAAGGACATGTTAGTCCTTTGTTTTACATCCCTTCAAGGAAAGACAAGACCTAAATCATCTTTAAATAAGTCTTTTCATAGATTCTCATAAAATAATTTTTGTCATATCTTTCCTTATGCCGATCAGAAGTTCATTTCCTTATATTTAAAGAAGAAGAGAACATAAAATTATTTCAAAAAGTTCTTAGCTAAACTTCCAAGACTGAAACAGGAAGAAATTGACAACCTGAATAGACCAATATCTGGCAACAAGATTGAAGCAGTGATCAAAAACCTCCCCAAAAACAAGAGTCCAGGACCTGACAGATTCCCTGGGGAATTCTACCAAACATTCAAAGAAGAAATAATACCTATTCTCCTGAAGTTGTTTCAAAAAAATAGAAACAGAAGGAAAACTTTCAGATTCCTTTTATGAGGTCAGCATTACCTTGATCCCCAAACCAGGCAAAGACCCCACCCAAAAGGAGAATTTCAGACCAATATCTCTGATGAATATAGATGCAAAGATTCTCAACAAGATCCTAGTTAATGGGATCCAACAGTACTTTAAAAATATTATTCATCATGAACCAGGTGGCTCAACATTCACAAATCAATCAATGTGATAGAGCAAGTCAATAAGGGAAGAGAAAAGAACAACATGGTCCTCTCAATTGATACAGAAAGAGCATTTGACAAAGACAGCATCCTTTCCTGATTAAAATGCTTCAAAGTATAGGGATAGAGGGAACATTCTTTAATTTAATAAAATCCATCTATGAAAAACCCACAGTGAATATCATTCTCAAAGGGGAAAAGCTGAGAGGCTTCCCACTGAGACCAGGAACATGACAAGGATGCCCACTCTCACCCTTGTTCAACATAGTACTAGAAGTCCTAGCAATAGCAATCAGACAACAAAAAGAAATAAAAGGTATTCAGATTGGCAAAGAAGAAGTCAAAGTCTCTCTCTTCACAGATGACATGATAGTTTATGTAGAAAACCCAACAGACTCCAGCCCTAAATTACTAGAACTCATACAGCAATTCAGTAATGTGGCAGGATACAAGATCAATGTACAGAAATCAGTTGCTTTCTTATACACTAAAAATGAAACTGTAGAAAAGGCAATTAGAGAACTGATTCCATTTACAATAGCACCCAAAACCGTGAGATACATTGGAATAAACTCAACCCAAGAGGTAAAGGATCTATACTAAAGGAACTACAGAACACTCATGAAAGAAATTGAAGAAGACACAAAAAGATGGGAAAACATTCCATGCTTATGGATTGAAAGAATAAACATTGTTAAGATCTAAATTTGAACTATTTCTAAAAGGTAGAAATGGGGAAGGAAAATCAGAAAATATAAACATACATAAATTCTTCCCCAACTATGTCTCATGCCTGTTAGTTTCTCAAACCTTTGCACATGATAGGTGCTTCATATTTAGTTACTGGATAAATGAACAGATAAATGTTTGTTTTGGGTTTCTCCTTCTCATTGCATGGAATCAATTAATTCCACTTGGTGATTCAATCTCACCCACAAAATTTTATATTCTAAAGACATAAGAGACTCATGAAAGAGAAAGGTCATTCTATATTGGTAGGTGGCAGTTTTAATAAGCAAAAAACTTAACACGAGGCTCATTTGGGGCAGATGCAAGGTGAATAGGTCTTTGCATCTGTTGGTCAAAACTTAACAGCTTATATAGATTAACTGGGCTCAGTCACCTATCATCCAGATGTCTTAACACCACATCATCCTCTCAAGGCTACATTTTTGAGGCAGCTTCTGGGAGTGGGAAGGCAAGCAGAATGTATATTTCAAGGAAAGAAGAGGAGGTAAGAAGCCTCCAATTGCCAGGGTCCTGGTCAACTGAGGGTCATATCCTCTCAATGACTTTTCCCAACAGCACCAGGATAACCCAGAGTACTTTCCCTATCCTCAGGTTCTTAATTTAAGCACATCTTCAAAGTTCCTTTGCCATGTAAAGTAATGTATTTGTACCTTTGGGCGATTAAGGTGTAAACATCTTTGGGTCTCCTCTATTCTGTTTCCTACAGATTTTATAGGAGCTAATTATCTTAGGTCCCAAAGGATAGGGGCTGAATGAATTTGTATATTTACAGAGTGTGTGACCCAAGTGGTATCTTTCTGGCTATTCAAAAACAGTTGACGTTCTGCAATTCATTATATCATCAGCCTTTTTTCTGTCAGTGTCATGAGCTGTGATTCTTAAAACAATCCCAAATTCTTCACAGCTTCTCCACTGGTGAGACTTTCATGCCATGTCACATCAGGAATATTTGAAGCATTCTTATTGTTCTTTCTTTTCAACACCAAACTTTTGAAAGAGGAATCAGTACTCACCATATACATTTCCTTAACTCTCATTCTTACTCCTACCATGAAAAGCTGACACCTCTCTGGGCTTCAGTTTCCTCACCTGGTCCAGATCCCTTAGTATTGAGATGTTCCTCTCCAGTCTTTGTGACTCCAGGCTACTCCTTCTTTTTGATATATGGTCAGGTATGGGCTGGTTCCCCTCAAGTCTCTTAGCTTCTACTCAATTATATTTCTCCCAGGATCTCAAGCCAAGTTGTCAGTCTAATCAGTGTGTTGTGACGAGCTTTAGTTTAGAATTCAGCAGAAACATTTTTGGCATTGTAGAATTCCATTAAGAAACAATTCAAGCTGGGAATGAAGGCTGCTTCTCCATCCCTGGGTGGCTTCTTTCCCAAAGTTGGGCTGCATACTGATGCCTTTCAGGCTACAGACTGCTTTGTACTAAGAAAACAAAAATATCACCATCTCAGAATAGAAGAAGATAGAAACCACAGCACAGATGTGCTCAAGGCAGCCTGGCTTCTGAGGGACCTGAATTACTAACAGCTTTCACTTTCAGTTATGTATTTATTTTTCATATAATCAGTTACTTCGTTTGGGCTAAAGAAAAACAATACATCATCTAATCAGGGAAAGAGAAGTTTCCCTTTGAGAAGAGTTCAGTACCTTATTAAATATTTTAAATTACTTTATAAAATATATCAAGTCAAGATTTTCTGTAATTTCATTTATAGCCACCACTGAGGGAGTTCTGACAATGGTTGATTAGGCTCCAAAAGCTTTTCCTGATCATCTTCAGAAGGATCTGATTATCTTTCTGCTTTTGAGGGAAGTGGTCTGAGGGAAATGCTCCTGAAATGAAGTGTGAGTGGGAAAGGGTTGCCTCAGATCTTATGTTAACTTGTAGTAAGTGACTAGCTAATACAACTTCATCTCTTTGTTTGTTCAGTGTATTTACTGAGGCCTTACCATGTGCTAAGGTCTGTGCTTGGGCAGTAGGTATAGATATGAATTAGACACAGCTTGGTTTTTATGGGACTTCCAGTCTAGTAGGATAGAGGGATATGTCAATATCATGTAAACAAATGGCAACAAAATGTCATGGATGCTACTGAAGCATCTATATAATATACAATGAGGATAAAATAGGGATGGATTCATGATTTTCTTAGGAAATGGGGAAGCTATCTCTCTTTTTCCTTGTAAGGTCTTATGCTGAGTAGCAGACATATGAACAAAAATGCATTCTGAAGGACGACTTGCATTATCCACTCATAGATTGAACAACACCCAAATATTTACAGAGTATTCACCCTAAGCCAAGAAATCCTTGATGGTCAGGGGCTCCTGTGTAACTCAGTTGTTAAGCATCTACCTTTGGCTTAGGTCATGACGCAGGGTTCTGGGACCGAGCCCTGCATTGAACTCCATCCCAGGTTCCTGGAACTGAGCTTGCTTCGGGCTCCCTGCTCAGTAGGAAGCCTGCTTCTCCCACTCCCACTTCTCTGCTTATGTTCCCTCTCTGTGTTTCCCTCTGTCAAATAAGTAAATAAAATCTTAAAAAAAAAAAAGAAATCCTTGATGGCTAAGAATTTATTTGACTGAATGATTGGATAAAAAGGGAGATCAATTATAGAAGACTCAAAAAAGGAAGAGATTCTTCTTGCCAAAATAATAGAAAATAAAATAAAAAGGTATTGAAAATTTAAAATAAAATTAATAAAAAATTAAGAGAGTCTACTTCAGTATAAATGGCAAGGGTTAGAAGTTTTTCTATATTCTGGTCTATATTAGGATCTTTCTGGCAGTGGTAAAAACAGAATGTATGACTTTAAAAATCTAGGCTTTATAAATTCATGGGGAAAAGCTCAAACTCTCAAATGGTTCCTATATTTCTTGAGGAAGAAGAGATATTATTTTTTCTAGTAGTTACTTCAAACCAAAGCAGCACTTGAGATTTAATAATGGAAAAACTAATAACTCAGTGAAAATATGGGCAAAAAATAAGAATAGACAGTTTATAGAGGAAGAAATATGAATGGATTATATAAATATAAAAAAATATTCAGCATTTCTTATGAAAACATGCAAATCAAAACAAGGAGATACCTATGTCACATTTGGTAATATCCAGTGTTTAAGAATGAAGAAACGAGGAGCGCCTGGGTGACTCAGTGGGTTAAGCCTCTGCCTTCGGCTCAGGTCGTGATCCTAGTGTCCTGGGATCGAGCCCCATATCAGGCTTCCTGCTCAGCAGGAAGTCTGCTTCTCTCTCTCCCACTCCCTCTGCTTGTATTCCCTCTCTCGCTGTGTTTCTCTCTGTCAAATAAATAAATAAAATCTTTAAAGAAAATAGAATGAAGAAACTATCAACCTCAAATATTTCATTGTTTATGCACCACTGTGGATGAGAGAAAAATGGATGGAACTATTTCAGAGAGCATTTGGATGCTTCCTAACAAAACTAAAATGCACACACATCTTTTGACTTGGTAATTCGACAATGAGAAATTTATCCTAAGGTAATTGGTCAAAGACATTATGTACAAAGATGTTTCTATAGCTTTGCTTCTAATAACAATACCAAAATACATCTATTAACTGGAGCATAGTTAAGTAAATTATGGTTGATTTATACTATAGAATATTATATCAGTATTAAGTAGAACTATGTAAATACATTTATGCTAACATAGAAATATCTCTGTTAAAAAGCAGATATGCAGAGCACTGGGTATGATGCATGTAAATAGATTTTTTAAATGGGTACACAAGAAACTGCTAACAGTGGTTCTGCAGGGAATGGAATTGGGAAGATTTGGATTAGGAAGGAGATTTTTACTGTATACATTGGAATCTGTTTCATTTGTTTCCCTATGTATTTGTGTTACCTCTTAAAATTAAAAAGCAAAACCTAGTTTAGATCATAGATAGAATTGTCTTTCTCTGCTTGACTTACTTCACTCAGCATAATCCCCTCCAGTTCCATCCATGTCAGTGCAAATGGTGGGTATGCATCCTTTCTGATAGCTGAGTGATATTCCATTGAATACATGAGCCACATCTTTATCCATTTGTCTGTTGAAGGGCACCTTGTTTCCTTCCACAGTTTGCCTATTGTGGACATTGCTGCTATGAACATTGGGGTGCATGTAGCCCTTCTTTTCACTACATCTGTATCTTTGGGATGGTTTCACTCATATGTGGAACATAAAGAATAGCATGGAGGACGTTAGGAGAAGGAAGGGAAAACTGAAGGGGGGAAAATCAGAGGCGGAGATGAACCATGAGAGACTATGGACTCTGGGAAACAAACTGAGGGTTTCAGAGGGGAGGTGAGGGATGGGTTATCCTGGTTATGGGCATTAAAGAAGGCATGTATTGCAATGAGCAGTGGGTGTTGTATGCAAATAATGAATCATGGAACACTACATCAAAACAAGTGATGTTACTTACTGTATGGTGACTAAAATAACAACAAAAAAAATAGTAGACAGAAGAGCTCAGCAATGGGATGTTATTGTCAGAGGAATATTTTTTGTCCTGAAATAGAAATTCCTCAACTTAGTCTTCGTGAGTTCCAACGGTACTTTTAGTTCTTTTCTGGAGCCTCTACTTTCCTGGAGTTCACGGAACCTCCAGTGAACCAGGTAGAGTTCACCAAAGTTTCCTTGACTCTCTGTGTTGGTTTCTGCACATTAGATAAAACAGCTAACTTTTCCAGTCTTGTCAGACTGTTTCATTTAGGAGATGAATTTTGTCCATCAGCCTGGCCCAAGTTCCTTGTCGTCAAAAGTGACTGTCTTTGTTTTTAATGGTTCCTAGTAGTTGAGAGTGTGCCAAGACCATTAGTGTCCCAAAGTCAGGAGGACTGTAGTCAGCATCTAAATGTGGGCTGGGTAGGAGCTGGACTCTCAAGCAACATCTGGGAAAGTATTCAGTTACAGGGAGAACTTGGGAGATGCTTCCTCTGCACTAAACCTGTATGTATAGCTGTGGAGAGTGCTCCTGTGCCACTTCTCTTATTGCTATAGTCTTGCAAGACTCATGAATGCAAGCCCCACTGGAGATCAGAGTTACATGATTTAGTGGACCTGCTTGTCCCTTGAATGGCAGTTGTAGAGGGTGGAATCCTAGATGCTGGTGGTTTGATTTTATTGTTGGAGTGAGTTGGAGAAAGAAAGCAGGGGAAGTACTTACTAGCTTCTCCAGGCCTTGGGGAGGATCACAGTTAGCACGTAGATGTATGCTAATTAGAGATGGAGCCTCAGACATCATCTTGTAAAGTATGCAGGAGCTTGTAAACCATGCAGTCAAACTCCTTCTAGGGAAAGACTGGGAGGTGGTTTGTTTTTTTGTTGTTGGTTTTTTTTTTTTTTTTTTTTTTTGCTTGTTTCTTCTTGCTGAGACCTGAGGTGATAGGCAAGATGAATGCTTGTGCACCTATAAAGACCTGATTCGATTGCTGTAGACCTGTGGGGCTCATGAAGTCAAGCCCCTTGGGCTTTCAGAATTAGGTGGATTGAGGGACTGATTGCTTGGGCAGGAGCCTTATAGGGAACCAGTTTTATGGTCCAAATCCTTTGCTCCTCAGGGAGAAACTGGGAGCTGGGCATTCCCTCCTGACTATATGACAGTGTTCTGGGGTGAGGTTTATGAGGAGAATGACTTTGCCTTTCCTACCCATTTTGATGTGTGTGTTTTATCAGTCCACTGATGTGTAGGATTCACTCAGTTTCTGGATTTCTCTCAGAGGGAATTATTTCATGTGTAGCTATACATTCATTGTGTTCATAGGAGGAAGAAATTTCAGAAGCCTCCTATATTACCAACTTGGTCCCTGAATCTCAGTTCATTTGAGTCTTTTTAAGATACCCATGGATTCACTAAATACTTATGATGGATTAAACCATGAACACCTTTGACTCAGATTGCTTTTGCCTTTCATTAATAAATGAGATACTTGGTCAATCTTCCTGGTACTCAATAGCTCACTTAGGCTGAGGAGAGCAGTATATACAGGTGGCTTAGGGACCTTTATAATGGGAAGAGGGCTTTCCTGATCCTCCAGACATATAACACATGCTCCCAAATCTTTATCTATCTCCTATCTATCTATCATCTATCTATCTAATCTATCATCTATCTATCTGTCTGTCTGTCTATTATCTTTCCACCTACCTACCTAAGTATCATGAGGAAATGTGTTAGGCTCTGAAACAGATGGGTCTGGATGAATCAAATTTCTGAAGTAATTTTTTATTTATTTGATGTGATTATTTGATTTGATTTTTTTGGTTTGATTATTTATTTGTCTGTATTAACTCTAAAAATATACTTATTGTCCATTAGAATGGCTACCTATCAAGTACAGGCATGTATGATTTTAAATGAGATGATGAGTATCTGATGTGTAGCACAGTGCAAAGGCACTGAGTAAACTCTAATGTTTTGGAAGGGAATTTTTAAAAAGACTTTATTTATTTGAGAGAGAGAGAGAGAGAGAAGTAGTGGGGAGGGAGAGAATCTCCAACAGACTGTGCTGAGCACAGACTGATGTGGGGCTCAATCTCACAATCCTGAGATCATGACCTGATCTGAAACCAAGAGTCAGAGGCTTAACTGACTGAGTCATCCAGGTGCCCCTTGGAAGGGAATTTTTAAATAGGGATATCAGGAAAACACTGAAATAATTTTTGGAAAATTAGTATTATGAAATGAAAATGTAGAAGTTACAACATGTACAGATATTCAACAAATTGAAATAGATATATAGTGAGTTATGTTATTAATTTTCAATCTTTCTTCCTTAGACTGAAAACAACTGGAAAGTGTAAAGTTAAAGCAGTAGTTCTGCTCTTGTTCTTCCTCTATGCTCTCAGAATCCCTTCAGGCAGTATGGTATTGCTTTTCGTTCCTAATTATCTTTTTTTTTTTTTAAGATTTTTATTTATTTGACAGACAGATCACAAGTAGGCAGAGAGGCAGGCAGAAAGAGAGGAGGAGGAGGCAGGCTCCCTGCTGAGCAGAGAGCCCGATGTGAGCCTCGATCCCAGGACCCTGAGATCATTACCTGAGCCGAAGGCAGAGGCTTTAACCACTGAGCCACCCAGGCGCCCCACTTTCCTAATTATCTTATGCAGAATGCTAATAGCCTGTTTTACTACTGAATAAAAATGACCATTAAGAACCATAGATGTGACCCAGCAATGTTAGATAGCTGAAAAGATGTTCCATTGATTTCAAAATAAGAAAATAAAATCACAAAATTGAAATCAATATATATTTAATTAAATGTTTGCAAAATATAACATCTTGTCAGCTAGTCAATAGCAATGCAACACAGGAATCTAAAGTTACATATATATTATCTTCCATGGGGGTATGGGTACACTTTAATATAGTCTATTTACCATGAGTTGGGGCTTTGGCATATGAAATTGAGGAGGATGTACAAATGGCCACTAAGCACATGAAAAGATAGATGGTCAGCATTATTACCATCAGTGGAGTATAATTTAAAACCACAAGGAGACATGGTTTCATACCTACTAGGAGGGTTAGAATATAAAAAAAAAACAGATTATAACAAGTGTTAGTGAGGTTTTAAGAAATCAAAAGCCTCCTCATATGCTGCTGGTAGAATTTTAAGATGGAGCATTCACTTTGGAAAGCAGCCTGTCAGTTCTTCAAAAGCCTAAACATAAAGTTACCATATGATCCAGCAATTTCATATGTGAGGTATATACTCAAGAGAAATTAAAAATTGTGTCTACATAAAAAGTTGCATATAAATATTCATAAAGTTACCTTACATAATAGCCCCAAAGTAGAAACAACCCAAATGTCCATCAATGATGAATGGATAAATAAATGTAGTCTATACACATAATGGAATATTATTTGGTAGGTAAAAACAAATGAAATACTTATGCATGCTACAACATAGTTGAACATGGAAAATAATGTTAAGTGAACAGGGGACCACATACTTTATGATTCCATTTATATGAAATATCAAAAATAGGCAAATCTGTAGAGAAAGAAGGTAGATTAGTGGTTGCCTAGGGATGGGGAAGGGGCTTTAGAAGTGACTGTGAAAGGATATGGGTTTGGGGGAGGAGTTAAAATGGCAGAGTTGTAGGGCTTGCTTAGTCCCTTGAACATAGTTAGATAACATTAAATCATTCTGAACACCCAGGAAATCAATCTGAGGACTGAGAGAAAAAAAAACTACACAACTAGAGGGAGTAAAGAGGCCAGATTGTGGAAGGAAGGGCAAGCTGAGATGTTATTTGGGGGAGAAAAGAATCACTGGTGCTATGGAGGGGAGGGAGCCCTGATCAGGGAGAGAGGGGGAAAGAGAGAGAGAGAGAGAGAATGCAAGCACACTCAGTGTGAAGGGCATTGCACAAGAAAAACACTTCCACAAAACCATTGACAAGGAAAACAAGAGAGGCTGATTATCACAAACTTTATAAGCTCTATATAAAGTAGAGCTCAAAGGCTGAAGTTTTAGAAGCTCCTGCCATTGCTTGGGTGAAGCTTTACAGGTATAGTGGTGCTCCTGTAGGGAAGGAGGGCAGAGACCTGGGAGCAGATGGTATGGTCTGAGGATCCCCTGGATCACACTGGGAGAGACAGTTCCCCTTCTTGGAGTGCATTTGGAAGAGGTAGCACTGCCTCTCAGGGGACAAAAGAGCCAGTGGACACCACTGAGCTGCCGCATTAATTAACATTGAAGCAGAGGCATCTGCTGAGGGCAGCTAACCTGGACATCTGCTTTTTGCTGCATTTTACTATACACTCCAAGCCCCTGCATATTTATGAGACTGCCTTTCTGGGACAAACTGGTACCAGCCACAGTGTGATGAGACATTCCCTTCAGAATATCAGCATGTGTCCATGCTATACAAGATCCCTAAAATTTAGAGTTCTGAAACCCAGCTGGTGTGCCTGAGTAAAACACAAGAGTGCTTCACTGCAGGGTGGCAGACAGCTTAGACACAGAGAGGGTTTAGGCAGAGATCTGAGGGATGCCTGGGACACAGGAGGGGATATAGTTTGCTCATCTGTGAGGGCTCCCTGATCAGTGGTGCAAACTTCCAGAAAGTGAGCAGATGCCATTTTCCTCCCTGCTTGTAGATATGGATGGACTTCAATGAGAGCACAGTATCCACAATGGAGGCTTGAGTTGCTTATACAAAGCCCCACCTCCTGTGCTATGCAGGTATTTGTTTTTTTTTTTTTTTTTACTAAGCAACTGTGCCTGAAAGTCAAAGCAGCAGCAGCAGCAGCAGCAGCAGCAGCAGCAGGAGTGGGTCCCTCCCCCAGAAGCAGCAGGAGTGAGTCCCTCCCCCAGAAGACCCCTGCATGCACCAAGTCTACTGACCATACAGTGCTACAAGGATTCAGCTCTAGGGGAAACAGGATCTAGCCTCTTTTTTTGAACAGACCAAAACACATCCAGCTAAACTCACTACACACTGGACAAGGTCCAAACATTCCGCTCTGCAGGCAAGGAGAAACTGGATAGGACTGACCTGAGGGAAAGAGCAGCCAAAACATAATAGCAGAGTGCATACAGAGTTCACCAGAAACACTTCCTGAAACATCATACCCTGGACAGTATATGACCTCTTCTTAATATAACATTACTCTCAGGAAGAGAAAATGTAATAGACTTTCCTAAAACACAGAAGACAGAGACCTAGACAGAATGCCAAGGTGGGAGAATTACCCCAAAAGAAAACAAAAAGAGGTCATGCCCAGGGATAAAATCAAAACGGATATAAGTAATATACCTGAGCTAGAATTTAAAACAACAATCTTAAGGATACTAGCTGGACTTGAGAAAAGCATTGAAGATACCAAGGAGTCCCTTACTACAGAGGTAAAAGACCTAAAAACTAGTCAGGCAAAAAAAAAAAAAAAAAAAGGCTATAAATCTAATGCAGAACTGACTGGAAATAATGAACACAAGGATGAAAGAGGCAGAGGAATGAATAAATGATATAGAAGATAAAATTGTGGAAAATAATAAAGCTGAAAAGAAGAGGGAAAGAAAAATATTGGATTAGGAATGTAGACTCAAGGAACTCAGTGACTCTGTTAAGCAAAATGACATTTGTATCATAGAAGTCCCAGTAGAAAAAGAGATGGAAAAAAGGGACCAAGGTTGATTTCAGCAAATTATACCTGAAAACTTCCCTAATATGGGGAAAAAAACAAATATCCAAATATAGGAGGCATAGAGAACTCCCATCAAAATTAATAAAAGTAGGTCAACACCAAGACATATTGTAGTAAACTGTGCAAAATACAGAGATAAGGAAAGACTCCTGAAAGCTGCAGGGGAAAAGAAGTCCCTAACCTACAAAGGAAGAAAAAATTAACAGCAGATCTCTTCAAAAAACTTGGCAGACCAGAAGAGAGTGGCATGATATATTCAACATGTTGAGTGGGAGAAATATGCAGCCAAGAATACTTAATCCAGCAAGGCTGTCATTCAGAATAGAAGAAGCGATAAGGACTTTCCAAGACAAACAAAAACTAAAGGAGTTCATGACCACTAAACCAGCCCTGCAAGTAATATTAAAGCGAACCCTTTGAGTGGTAAAGAAAGAACAAAAGCAACAAAGACTAGAATGGAACAGAGAAAATCTTCAGAAACAATTTTACAGCTAATACAATGGTACTAAATTCATATGTATCAATAATCACTCTGAATGTAAATGGACTAAATGCTTCTATCAAAAAACATAGGGTATCAGGATGGATAAAAAACTAAGATCCATATATATGCTACATACTGGAGACATCTGTAGGTTGGAAGTGGGGGAATGAAGAACCATTTATCATGCTAATGGACATCAAAAGAAAGTTGGAATAGCCATACTTATACCAAACAAACTAGATTTTAAACCAAAGATCATAACAAGAGATGAGGAAGGACACCATTAATAATAAAGGGGTCTATCCAACAAGAAGATCTAACTATTATAAATATCATTCTTCCAGCTTGGGAACACCTGAATATATAAATCAGTTAATAACAAACATAAAGGATCTAATAGATAGTAATACAAGAATAGTAGATTTTAACACACCACTTATAGCAATGGACAGATCATCTAAGCAGAAAAACAGAAAGGAAACAATGGTTTTGAATGATACACTGGACCAAATGGACCTAACAGATACATTCAGAACATTTCATCCTAAAGCAGCGGAATATACATTCTTTTTGAGTGCATATGGATCATTCTCCAGAATAGATCAAATACATGGTCACAAATCAGGACTCAAAAAGTACAAAAAGACCAAGATCATACCATGCATATTTTCTGACCACAGTGCTATGAAACTTGAAGTTAATCACAAAAAATTTTGGAAAGACCACAAATATGTGGAGGTTAAAGAACATCCTACTAAAGAATGAATGGGTTAACCAGGAAATTAAAGAAATAAAAAAATGTGGAAACAAATGAAAATGAAAACATGACAGTCCAAAACCTTTGGGATGCCGCAAAAGTGGTCATGTGAGGAAAGTATATAGCAATACCCACCTACCTTAAGAAGCAAGATAAGTCTCAAATACACAACCTAAACTTAACACCTAAAGGAGCTAGAAAAGGAACATCAAATAAAGCCTAAAGTCAGCAGAAGAAGGGAAATAATAAAGATTAGGGCAGGAATAAATGGTATAGAAACAAACAAAAACCATTAGAACAGATTAATGAACCTAGAAGTTCATTCTTTGAAAGAATTAATAAAACTGATAAATCTCTATCCATACTTAAAAAAAAAGAGAGAAAGGGATCAAATAAATAAAATCATGAATGAAAGAGAAGAGATAACAACCAGCACCACAGAAATACAATTACAAAAGAATATGAAAAATCATATGCCAACAAATTAGGCAATCTGGAAGAAATGGTTTAATTCCTAGAAACATATAATCTACCAAAACTAAAACAGGAAGAAATAGAAAACTTGAACAGACCCATAACTAGCAAAGAAATTGAATAAGTAATCAAAAATCTCCCAACAAACAAGAGTACAGGGCCAGATGACTTCCCAGGGGAATTCTACCAAATATTTAAAGAAGAATTATTACCTACTCTTCTCAAACTGTTCCAGAAGCTAGAAATAGAAGGAAAACTTCCAAATTCATTCTATGAGGCCAGCATACCTTGATTCCAAAGCCAGACAAAGACTTCACTAAAAAGGAGAATTGCAGGTCAATATCCCTGATGAGCATGGATGCAAAAATTCTCAACAAGATAACTAGCAAATTGTATCCAACAGTACATTAAAAGATTATTCTACACGATCAACTGGATTTATTCCTGGGTTGCAAGCATGGTTCAGTATTTGCAAAGCAATCAGTGTACTACACCATATTAATAAAAGAAAGGATAGCAACCATATTATCCACTCAATAGATACAGAAAAAGCATTTGACAAAGTACAACATCCATTCCTGATAAAAACCTTCAACAAAGTAGGAATTGAGGAGACATACCTCAATATCATAAAGGCCATATACAAAAGACTCACAGCTAATAACATCCCCAATGATAGGATGAGAGCTTTTCTGTATGGTCAGGAACAAGACAGGGATGTCTTCTCTCACCATTGTTTTTTAACATAATACTGGACATTGTAGCCTCAACTATAGGACAACAAAAAGAAATAAAAGGCATTCAAATCATCAAGGAAGAAGTCAAACTTTCACTATTTGCAGATGATATGATACTCTATGTAGAAAATCCTAAAGACTCCACCAAAAAATTGCCAGAACTGATACAGGAATTTAGCAGAGTCACAGGAAGTAAAATCAATGTACAAAAATCTATTGCATTTCTACACACGAGTAATAAAGCTACAGAAAGAGAAATCAAGGAAACAATCCCATTTGTATTTGCACCAAAACTCATAAGATATCTACGAATAAGCCTAACCAAAGAGGTAAAAAAACATCTGTACTCTGAAAGGCCCTTTATGATAAAGATCCTACCCACCTTTCATCTCTGTGTTTTACTGATTTCAGTTTCCTAAATATTTCACATTCTCTTCTACTTCAGGTCTTTGTACATGCTGTTCCCTCTGTCTGGAATTTCCTTATTCATCATTTTTTTTTCCCTTAAGAGAATTCTTACTTATCCCTCAGGATCCACCCCATGTTTCATATCCATTGGAAGCTTGTCTGCTTTTCAAGCATAGTTACATGTCCTTGTGTGAGTACCAACACACCCTGAATTTGTCTCTATCACAGCACTTATCAAATTGCATTGCATTGTCTGTGTACATCTGTTTCCTTGGTAGACTATGCGTTCTTTGATGAGATAACTCCTGCTTTGTTCAACTTTCTGTTCCCAACACCTTATTTTCTACAAGGCATCCAGGAGGGACCCACTGAGGGTGTGCTCAGTGAATGAAGTATAGAAATCTCTCTTGAATTAGGAAGTATGCATAGGACATTTCCAAACTTAGCCAAGATGAGGATTAGCTCTGTGCCTTGAGCATCTCTTTAAACTATCATTTGGGTGCAGGACCCCTATGATATGATCCTATCATTTGGGTACAAAACTTATGATAAAAGTAATATTCATATGTCAAGAGAAGGAGGGGTAACAAAGAACAGGAAATTTTCATGTAAAGGAACCAAGAGCTGCATATGGATTGATCTGGTTAAATTATTTCAAAAGGAACAAAACACACACACATACACCACCAAATTTTTCTTACTTGTAGAGTAATTGGCATGTGGGAAGAAACCAGAAAAGAATATTCATCTTCAGAATTTCATGTGTTCTTAAGGTTAAGGTTGTGTGTGACTTAGAAAGACAAAGTGGTATCATTTTGAAGTATTCTCTGCTTCATAGAAATAGCTTTATTGCAGAGAAATCCTAAAATGGGATTGTACTAGTGTCTCTAAAAAATTGAAAATGGTATTAAAAATTATTTGTGGCTCTAATGATATTGATAATACCTAACTATAGGAGGCTGCATGAATAATGCAGAGGTCTCCCAGTTCAGCCTCTAACTAGATTTGTAATCTTAGGCAAGACTCTGAGACTCAATTTCACTATCTATGTGTAATAAAGGAGTTGGAGTAGATCTAGAAACCTAGAGTAATTGTATCAACTGGCTCTTTGATGTATGTGTGTGTGTGTGTGTGTGCATTTCTGTAATGGAAAACAATAGTCCCTGTAAGGCTGAAAGGGTTAAGTTTCTGTAAAAACAAAATAGAGTCATAATTTATTAATTCAAAACCCAGCTATTTAAATTCCCAATAATATGAGCATGAGGCAGTACTCAGAAGAATATCTACTTACTTTAGTTCCTAAGCATGTAGAGGAATAAAATTGAAAAGAGGGCTTTGGCATCAGAAATGATGAATACTTACACTTTACGTCAACATAGATGGAACTCGAGGGTACTGTGCTGACTGAAATGAGTCAGTCCAAAAAAAAGGGACAATTATATGGTTTAACTCACATTAGGAATATAAGAAACAGTGCAGACTATCATAGGGGATGGAAGGGAAAAATTGAATGGAAAGAAATAAGAAAGGGAAACAAGCCATGAGTATGGGAAAGAAACTGAGGATTTCTGGAGGGAAGGTGGGTGGGGAAATGGGGTAATGGCGTGATGGGCATTGGGGAAGTCACGTGGTGTGATGAGCACTGGGTGTTATATGCAACTGTTGAATTACTGAACCCCACATTTGATCTAATTATGTTATATATGTTGGCTAATTGAATTTAAATGAAAAAAATAAGATGTTGGAAATTTTGGGATATGATGGATAATCAATGAATTTTACTGTGATAATTGTTTCACAGGTGTATTCAATCCATAAGTTTTGTATATTAAAGATCTACAGTATTTTCTGATGACAATTATACCACAATATACTGTATTTTAAGATAATCTATTTTTTAAAATGTATCTATTTGACTGACACTTATTATATGATCAATAAAATCATTTAAAATTACAAAAAAATAGAGGGCTCTGGGGTTAGACAGATGTGGTTTGAATCTTGGTTCTCTTATTTACTGTGCCCTTTTGGAAAAATTATTTAAATTCTTTAAATTTAATTCCTCATCTGGAAATGTGGTCATTGATGGTCTCTGCCTATGTAGGGACTCAAAAGAATTAAATGTGACATAATATTTTAAAATACTTAGCATACACACAGAAATATTTAGCACAACGTTTAGCCTATTGTAAGTGCTTAATAATAGCAACAACAACAACAACTTGAATTTCCCTTTGTTCTTACATATGTAATATATGGTTTTAACTAATCTGTACTGCCAAAATTTCAGCCAGGATGGAGTCCTTAGAGGCATTTGAGGAAAGAGCAGTTAGGGAGTGAATATTGATCTTTCCTGATCTTCACTGAGAGTTAGAGTAATTCAAGGTTTTCATTTTTACAGATGAGGAAATTATATCCCAGATTGGTTTCAACATACCCAAAAGTCATAAAGGTAAAATTCCAGCAAAAATGCAATAGAAAAGAAAACCATAGAAAGATGTTGTATGAGGCCACAAATGTTATATTTAATGACATCACGTAAGAAGCTTTCATATGGCTGAATTATACACCTGAATAATAGCAGGTGTGAGTTTTGGACTTGGGCTGATTTCTATACATGCTCAATCTGGGAATCTCTAGCTCAGGAGCAGCAACTGCCATTAAGTTTCTGGACTGTATTGTTTTTTAAGAAGTGGGATCCTGGGGGCACCTGGGTGGCTCAATGTGTTAAGCCTCTGCCTCTGGCTCAGGTCATGATCTCAGGGTTCTGGGCAGAAAGCCTGCTTTCCCCTCTCTCTGCCTGGTTCTCTGCCTACTTATGATCTCTCTCTCTCTGTCAAATAAATAAAATCTTAAAAAAAAAAAAAAGAAGTGGGATCCTGAAAGATCTCCTTGACCTGATACTTTAGGACTGGAGATACATGAGATATATTTTCTTAACCTAGATAGGCATCAGAATTGCTTGGAAAAATTTTCAAATATTCAGGTAACTTGGTCTCATTACAAGATCTGGAGAGAGGGGTGTTTTAATATCTATATTTTTTGTCTCATATTTAAAAAAAAATCCAAATAATAACTTCACACACATATAAAATAAAATTTAAGTAACAGAAATACTGCACTGCTAGAGAATATTTTTAAGATGAGGATTTATACATATAATGTATCCCATTGTTTGTACTGGATTTCTGAGAGTAGAAGTATCCTAAATCTCTGCTTGTGAAAAATCTCCTCTGGTGATACTGGTGCTCATCAGGATTGAGAACTCTTGACATAGGGAATTAGTTTTCGGATTCAGTGCTCATTTGTAAGTCCATTAATTATTATTAGGTTATTTATAATTACAGTATTGTTGGCATTTAAGATTTATTTCCCCAGTAGGACAAAGGATAACTGATTTAAACAAAACACAGAGAATGTATTCTGATGTCTCAAGGGATGCTTATATGGTATGAAATTCCCCATCTCAGGTAATAAAGTGTCCTTTATGTTGGACAACTGTCAGTGAGTAACTGGCTAGTGAGTAACTGGAGGTGATATGGCATAAAGGAAAGAGCACTAAGCTGGGAGTCAGGAGGCCAGGACCCCTGGGATCTGATTCCAACCTCATTGTTTAATGAGATTTGTGAACTTTGCATGTTATTTTGCCTCATGTAATTTGAGGAGGACTTGAATTATATTATTGCTAAGACCCAGTACATCTCAAAATTCCATGGTTTACTTTATAATACCTTTGGTAGTTACAGTTAAAAGCTAAGTTCTCAATTTTGTCTTTCAGAGTCAAGCTCCAAGAACAAAAGCAGTTGATCAGATTGATCCAGGGTGTGGGAAGGCAGCAAGTCAAAGCTATAACCATGCTAATTGTGTGATTCTCAGGAATGACCATGCTTATGAGGATCCAGGGTAAGTAAGATTGGCTATGAATCTATGAGTTGGTAATTTTTTGGGGGAAAAATAAGAGGGTACTAGAAGTAGTGGTAAAGTTGAAAATTAGGTGTGATGGGAAATACGGTGGCTAAGAGATGTGTAGTGGAGTACAGGTTTTGGTCAGAAAATGGAATAACAGAATCTGACTTCAGAGGTAGAACGAATCTATATGCTAACCAGGAAGGTCTAGTTGGCCATGGATTTGGGTTCTGTTGTGGAAGTGAGGCAAGGTCACTGGTACTAAAGAAGTCAAGGAACTGTGTGACCATAGTCTATGTAGGTTGTGCATACCCATGTTGGGATATACCAGAATTGGGGGTAATGTTGAGTGGAGAGGAAAACTAATCAGATGTCAAAATTCTCAGTAAACATGAGGCTGGAATGAGAACAGTGGTGGATAGCTAGCACAGCAGTGTTTATGAGGAGGGGAAATGGATGACCTGAGAGGCTTCTGCATAAAGGTAGAAGAGGAAATTTCTGGAAGTAACAGTGGAAATAAGAGTGATGCTTATTTTATATTCTCACTTAGTGGCAGTGTGGGAGAATGAGCTCTCCTATGTGAGAGCCCATATTATGCTGTGATGCTATTCTATCTAGAGATTACCACTTTCACTTAGGGAGTCTGCCATGGCAGAAAGAATAGGCACTTAAAACTTTCAAGTAACTTGGTAGCCCTAATTTTAAGACTTTTTTTTTTCCTATATAATTTCCCTAACATTGACTTTGTTTGGGGCTTAAATATTCTCCTCAGTCCTCACATTTCTTTTGAAGAGTGGTAGGTATGTGGTTCCTCAGTCTTTTTTTTTTTTTATTTATTTATTTGACAGACAGAGATTACAAGTAGGCAGAGAGGCAGGCAGAGAGAGAGGAGGAAGCAGACTCCCTGCTGAGCAGAGAGCCCCATGCGGGGCTCGATCCCAGGACCCTGAGATCATGACCTGAGCCGAAGGCAGCGGCTTAACCCACTGAGCCACCCAGGTGCCCCTGTGATTCCTCAGTCTTAATAGAACTTGATTTTCTTTGGATGGAAAATCCAGCAAATCATTGCAGTAATGCATATTGATTCCTCCTGCTTCACCAGCTGGGTCTATAAGCCCAGATTTATTCACAGAGAAGCTAGTGGTGGGGCTCTGAAGTTTTACTTGGAATAATTGTGATATAGTCTGTTGCTCTGGAAAACTTAGGGCAGAAATCTAATTATGCCTGTTTGTGACCAAGGCCTTGCCAAAGATCAGGAAGTCTGGGATTTTTGATTCTGCTCTGGAATCCAGAAATGGTGGCCTTCAGTTCATGCTATAGGATTATGGGATGAACCCCTAGACATCAAGATGACCTTGAGCTGCTTATCTGTGAATCTGCAGAATTCATACCTATACTTTTTATGAAATGAATATCACCATTTTTCTTGGATTGAGATAGAGGTAAATATAAAAAACTGCATAGCTTTGTAATAAATAATGTAGTATAGAAACAAAAATTTTAGAACTTAGTTTAACATCATTATTTTACAACTGAGTAAACAGAGTCCAGAGAAGTAAAGAGGCTTTCCCTAAGTTACCGTCCAATTAGAGGAGTACTGAGCCTAGCTAGGACCAGTATACCACTCTTCTTTGGTTGCTTAAAGATGCTCAGTGGGTGCATATGTATATAAGTGGAAATAATGTGTAGTTTGAAGACTAAACAGTACTTTGTTTCATGGTGGTATTTGATCTGTTTTGAATTTTAGATGATATTTAAAGAAAAATAAAAAAAAAATGTTTGAAAGACACTGAGGTTTTCTGGGAAGTCTTCAACCCATTATGGTAAGAAAAGGTGATTCTGAGAGTGGTCTTGGTGTGTGCAGAGAATGGGTTTGGTATGGGGTCCAGGACAAGTTGGGTGTTGTAAGTCTGGAGGCCCTGACCTGGAGGCAAAACAAATATAGCCATTTAAGGCCTAAGAAATGTTGGACGATGACACCTAGACAATGGTAACCTGAGGGAATAGATCAACTATGGTGATGGAAAGATCTAGGGTTGGGGCATCCAGACAAAGTGTCCTGGTCTTCCTTGCCATAATGATGGTATAATGTCACAAAATTTCTAAATGGTCTTTAAAAACTATCAGATGGTATTGTCTTTTTTTTTCAACATAATATCATTTTATTCTTATCTCAATTTCTTTAAAAAAATTTTTTTTTAAATTTTTAAAATTTATTTTCAGCGTAACAGTGTTCATTGGTTTTGTACCACACCCAGTGCTACATGCAATCCGTGCCCTTTCTAATACCCACCACCTGGTTCCCCCAACCTCCCACCCCTTCAAAACCCTCAGATTGTTTTTCAGAGTCCATAGCCTCTCATGGTTCACCTCCCCTTCCAATTTCCCTCAACTCCCTTCTCCTCTCCATCTCCCCTTGTCCTCCATGCTATTTGTTATGCTCCACAAATAAGTGAAACCATATGATAATTAACTCTCTCTGCTTGACTTATTTCACTCAGCATAATCTCTTCCAGTCCCGTCCATGTTGCTACAAAAGTTGGGTATTCATCCTTTCTGATGGAGGCATAATACTCCATAGTGTATATGGACCACATCTTCCTTATCCATTCGTCCATTGAAGGGCATTGTCTTTTTTCTGTTTTTTGTTTTTTTTTTTTCCTTTAGAGAAAATTTCTGGGCAGATAGTAGTAGAGTGCCTAGAATGAAATTTCTCAGTGTTTTCAAATGGTATCATTAAGATATTATTTATTTAAGCTGAAGATCCAGAAGGAAAGTATTTGTTCAATTTCCCTTTCTTAGGGAAAAGGTAATTGTTCATAACTCTATACATTTGAACATCTGTTTCGGGGCCCCTGCGTGGCTCAGTCAGTTAAGTGTCTGCCTTCAGCTCAGGTCATGATCCTGGGATCCTGGGATCGAGCACAGCATTGGCTCCCTACTCAGTGAGAAGTCTGCTTCTTCCTCTGCCTCTCTCTCAGCAACCCCCTCTCCCCTGCCCAAACTTAGGCTCTCTCTCTTTCTTTTTCTCTCTCAAATAAATAAATAAATAAATCTTTTAAAAAGGGCTATGTTGTTTCTTAGTGCCTTAGTTGGTTGAAAAAAAAAGAAAAATTCAATTAATCAGGAGAATATATTCGTCATATGCTGTGGAACAAAGGAGCCTATTTTGACTGATTTTTTTTCTTGGTGAGTTGACTGATTTTTGGGCCAAACTGGCTGACTACTTTGGCACAATTCATTCACAACCCAGGATAGCTGTTACAAAACCAAAGTGAATTACAATAAATTCTTATTTTATTTGGAATTGTAGATGAATATTATATTCTGGTGAACTGAGAGTTATCACTGAGATTATGTATAGATAAACTCTTTTGGAAGAAAAATCAGACGTTGAAATTCACCCAGCACAAATCCTATGTTGAAAATAGCATAACTTTTATATGTCCAAGTATGGACTCAATCAAGGTTTTTAGAAGCATGCACCTGAAGCTGGCTATGGCTGACTAAGCAGAAAAAGAATGTGTTGTCAAGGTGTGATAAGTCAGACAGAGAAAGACAAATACTATATGGTTTCACTTACATGTGGAATCTATAAGACAAAATCAATGAACAAACAAACAAATAATGGAATCAGACCTATAAATACAGAGAACAAACTGTTGGTTGCCAGAGGGGAAAAAGGAGGGGGATGGGGAAAATGGGTGAAGGGAAGTGGGAGATCCAGGCCTCCAGTTACGGAATGAGTAAGTCATGGGAATAAAATGTTCAGAGGGAATATCGTCAATGATATGATAATAGTGTTGCATGGTAACAGATAGTAGCTACATTGTAGTGGGCATGGTATGATGTATAGAGTTGTTGGATCACTATGTTGTACACCTGAAACTAATTTAACATTGTCTATCAACTATTCTTAAATTTTAAAAAATGAAAAATGTGTTAAAAGGTCATGGGGAAGCTCATAGAATCATTGGCCTGACTGGAGAATCAGGACTGAAGTTAAATTCTCAGGAACCAAGTACATAACCACACTTCAGTAGCATCATGGCACTCTCCTTAGCTCCAATGACAGGCCCTAATAACTTGGCCTTGCAATTGTTCCCAACCCTAAATATGGACACCTTTTCAGTCACTTACAGAAATAAAATATTGATTTCTTCCATATTAAACATTTCTTATTAAGTTTCTCATTTCTGAATCTTAGTCTCATATGAGGTCCAGAGCACATGTCCATGTATTACCTTCTAAGGAGGTTGGGATAGTGATTTTCTTAGTTTTACCTTGATATGAGTTCTGTCTTAGAAGATTTTCTAAACACAGCAAGGTGTTCAAAATGTGCTGGCTCTCTAGAGAGCATTACAAATACCCACTACCCTGTGTGTCTTTGGGAAGACAATGTAATTTCATGAAGCATCAGTTTCACTGTCTGTAGAATGGGATTAGTTATTTTTCCTCACATCTTTTTCAAAAGTTGGCATATAAGCAAATGATGTTCAAATAAACATACAGGGCCCCAAAGGTACTTTTTAAAAAAATTTCTGGGAATTCATGATTATTCATGACAAGTTAGATTTTCATACTGGGTCCCAAGATTCCTGGAAAGGAGTAATGACATCATTGTGAAAATTTATAAACTTATTTATTACTCTATTTATCACTATGTTTTCTGTTATAAAGGGCGGGCCTGCCAGAACAGAGGATAGGTAGGTCATGGTGAAAGAGGTTGTCTTCCCCAGCTGAGGATTCAGAAGATATGTGTCCTACTTCATGAGTATGGGGAAATGAAAGCTATGGCTCAGCATATTACAGAGCTTTATTTACAATAACTTTTCCCAAACTGATTTAAGAGAATTTTGTCCTCAGCATGGAGAAAGGTAATTAGCAAGGCTTAGGCTGTTTTATAGCTAGACTGAGCATTTACTAATTTAGAATCTGTGCTAAGTGCTTCCCATACACTATATTATTAAATTCCTATTGTATGTAATTCTATGACATATACATATCATCCTCATCTTATAGATCAGAAAACTGAGTCTCAGAGAGAAGATGTTATTATTCCAAAGCCACGAAGGTGTAAGTGACAGATCTAGCACTTGAATTGAAGTCTATCTGATGCTATAGTTAAGCGTTCTTAACTATTGTTTATGGTGTACTGTGAAGCCCTCAGAATTCTGTTCACATAAAGGGCTTGTAGTCCTGAAGTGTAGAGCATCACTGAAGCCCTCCAAATGGTGTTTGGTTCCAGTAAAATATAACTCCAATCTGTCCAGCATCTCTAGTTTAGTTCTAAGGGTCCTCTTTACTTCTCATTTGAGCTTTCCTTGTGACTTGGCTCAGACTGAGATGTGTTCCTTTTCCCCAAACGTTTCTCTTTTTTGTTTGTTTGTTTTTGGTTTTTGTTTTCTTTGATCCAGTTTGGTTCTTGTCTTGGATAAATATATTTTTTTTTTCTCACACTTTCTTAATTTCTGACCATGGATATCCTGGGACTCCACTCATGGGTATTCCTCAGGAGTGGTGCCAATATCTGATGATTCCTTGGCCCTTAAAAAACGGGCAAGTGAATGAAGAACTTTCTCCAGTCATGGAGAAACACTGTCTTCTTCATCAGTTTCAATGACACCATCTTATCCCCTTTCTTCACCTTGAGTTCTGCATTTCCCAAGGCATAATCAATGCCCTTTGATTCTATTTTTTTTTCTCGCCTTTGGAAAGGAAAATCTTAACCATTCAAAGTACTTAATGAGCCCTTACACTGAGGACTTCCAAATCAAGACTTTGGATTCAACATGTTTCTCAACCTTTATTTATATGTCTCGAATTACTAGTAGATATCTGTCTTCAACACTAACTCCCAGCATGACTAAATAAAACTCCACATTTTTTCTTTCTTTTCTGCCTCATTCCTCCTTTTAACTTTATTTCCAACTACGTTTGCCCAATATTAGAACCACTACTGTACCTACTGGTATCCTAGGAACATATATTTTGAACATGGATAGCTCAGTATTTTTCATAGAAGAATCATAAATTCTATTTCTCAGATCTATTTCTCAGAGCTTCAGTAAACAAGGAAGTTCACAGTGAAAAGTGGAGTTTATCTGAAAACAAATAAGCATTAAGGGAAAAAGAGGGGAAAACCAAGAAACAGACTCTTTAAAAAAAGATTTATATATTTATTTGAGACAGAGAATGAGCATGAGAGCAGGGAAGAGGGAGAGAGAAACCTGAGCAGACTCTGGACTAAACACAGAGCCTAACATGAAGCTTAATCTCACACCTCTGAAATCACCACCTGAGCTGAAACCAAGAGTTGGCCACCTAACTGACTGAGAGACCAAGATGGCCCAAGAAATAGACTCTTAACTTAGAGAACAAACTGATGGTAATCAGAGGGGAAGGTCAGCGGGTGGGTGGATTAAACAGGTGATGGGGATTAAGGACCACATTTGTGATGAGAACCAGATGTTGTATGTAAGTGTTGCATCACTAAATTGTACACTTGAAACTAGTATTACACTGTATGTTAACTAACTGGAATTTAAATATAAACTCAGAAGAAAAAATATTGGAGTATATTTTAGACCCTGAGAGGTAGATGAAATCAGAAGGGCCAAACCAAAGAAATACACTAGAGTGGAAAAACCAGGTAAATGGAAACTTAGAACATTATTTTTCTTTTTTAAATGTGCTGCTGATACGAACTCCCTGAATTGACCTCTGGCCAGTGGATTTAGTTCACCTTTATTATTCCTTGGGATCAAATAAGGAATCTCTCCTGTCTCCCTGATTCTAATTCTCTCATTCTAAAACATCTTTCATCCCAACAGTAATTAAGATATTTTTTTTGGGGGGGTGGGTGATGGCAGTGGGACTTATATCAACCTTTTACCTATAAAAGCTACTGGGCGGATTGCTAAATTTTAAATGGATTTGTCATCCACCTTGGCAGATTCAAAAGCAGATTTTATGACTTGCTTTAAAATACAGTTCAATTTAATTCTTTCATTATATCCCAAGAGACTTGTCTTTTTGAATTATTTAGGTCTTGCTAACAATCCCATGACATATTATCCCTGAGATGTGATGGATTGAGATAGGATAGATCTGCTTTTAGTGCCAAAGAATCCCCAAGACACTACTTCAAGACTAGTACATGAATTATTATCTCCTCTTTGAGTCTATCACATTATTAATTACAATCAGGAATAATTTAAGTGTCTATTCTGAAATCATGAGTTGTTTCTTTAGTGTTGAGAAGTTATGACAATTTATCAAATAAGACATCATGTGATATAGGACTCTAATGCCCAAGGTAATATAAATATCTGGGGACATATTTGCAAAGTTAAGAGCTGGCCAAATCTCTTAAAATATCTGCACTCTGTGGAAAAGGATGTCTTCTGTCATCATTATGAGTAAAACTGCTGTGGGATGCCAAAATTTATGTGTAACATGAATGTCTCCTAATCTTATCATGTGATGACAAAATGGGCTCAACTGTATATTTATATTATATATGTATAATATATATTATATCATGTATAATTTATAATTACAATAGTTTATAATCAATACAAACTTGTATTTATATTCATTCCTAAATCAAAATGACTTTTAAACCTTTCCTGACATTAACTTAGCCCATAAAGTATTTCCCCAGATGTATTTATGAATCCCTGAGGTGTATCCCTTATGCACGTAAAAACTAGTTCATCAAATGCAGTGGCTACCAGTATTTTTTTTTTTTTAGTTTTTCCATTTTGTTGTGGTACAAACCACATAACATAAAATTTAACATTATAACCATTAAGTATAAAGTTCAGTAATGTTAAGCATAGTCACAAGCATTCCAAATTCTCCACATCCTCACCAGGACTTCTCTTCTCTTTCTCTTCTCTTCTCTTCTCTTCTCTTCTCTTCTCTTCTCTTCTCTT
>NW_022631022.1:13106832-13113296 GCF_010015895.1 Lontra canadensis
TTCTCTTCTCTTCTCTTCTCTTCTCTTCTCTTCTCTTCTCTTCTCTTCTCTTCTCTTCTCTTCTCTTCTCTTCTTCTCTTCTCTTCTCTTCTCTTCTTCTCTCCTCTCCTCTCCTCTCCTCTCCTCTCCTCTCCTCTCTTCTCCTCTTCCCTTCCCTTCCCATATTTCCTCCCCTCCCCTCCTCTCCTCTCCTCTTCTTTCCTTTTCTTTTCCTTTCTTTCTTCTCCCCTTGCCTCTTTCTCTTTCTGTCTTTCTTTTAATGATGGCCATCTTGACTTGATAGTTGTGAGGTGTATCTCATTTGGGTTTTAGTTTGCATTTCTCTAATGATTTGTGATGTTGAACATCTTTTTATATTCTTGTTGACTCTTTGTGTACTACTTTTGAAGAATTATCTAAGTCCTTTGCCCATTTTGATTATTTGACTTTTTGTTGTTGAGTTTTTTTTTTTTATTTCTTTTCAGCGTAACAGTATTCATTGTTTTTGCACCACACCCAGTGCTCCATGCAATCTGTGCCCTCTCTAATACCCACCACCTAGTTCCCCCAACCTCCCACCCCCTGCCCCTTCAAAACCCTCAGATTGTTTTTCAGAGTCCATAGCCTCTCATGGTTCACCTCCCCTTCCAATTTCCCTCAACTCCCTTCTCCTCTCCATCTCCCCATGTCCTCCATGTTATTTGTTATGCTCCACAAATAAGTGAAACCATATGATAATTGACTCTCTCTGCTTGACTTATTTCACTCAGCATAATCTCTTCCAGTCCCGTCCATGTTGATACAAAAGTTGGGTATTCATCCTTTCTGATGGAGGCATAATACTCCATAGTGTATATGGACCACATCTTCCTTATCCATTCGTCCATTGAAGGGCATCTTGGTTCTTTCCACAGTTTGGTGACCGTGGCCATTGCTGCTATAAACATTAGGGTACAGATGGTCCTTCTTTTCACTACATCTGTATCTTTGGGGTAAATACCCAGTAGTGCAATTGCAGGGTCATAGGGAAGCTCTATTTTTAATTTCTTGAGGAATCTCCACACTGTTTTGCAAAGTAGCTGCACCAACTTGATTCCCACCAACAGTGTAAGAGGGTTCCCCTTTCTCCACATCCTCTCCAACACATGTTGTTTCCTGTCTTGCTAATTTTGGCCATTCTAACTGGTCTAAGGTGGTATCTCAATGTGGTTTTTTTTTTTGTTTTTTTTGTTAATTTTTTTTTTATAATTTTATTTTTTATAAACATATATATATATATATTTTTTTTTCCCCCAGGGGTACAGGTCTGTGAATCTCCACGTTTACAAACTTCACAGCACTCACCATAGCACATACCCTACCCAATGTCCATAACCCCCCCTCCCAACCCCCCTCTGCCCAGCAACCCTCAGTTTGTTTTGTGAGATTAAGAGTCACTTATGGTTTATCTCCCTCCCAATCCCAACTTGTTTCATTTACTCTTCTCCTACCACATTAACCCCCCATGTTGCATCTCCTCTCCCTCATATCAGGGAGATCATATGATAGTTGTCTTTCTCTGATTGACTTATTTCGCTAAGCATGATACCCTCTAGTTCCATCCACGTTGTCGCAATGGCAAGATTTCATTTCTTTTGATGGCTGCATAGTATTCCATTGTATATATATACACCACATCTTCTTTATCCATTCGTCTGTTGATGGACATCTAGGTTCTTTCCATAGTTTGGCTATTGTAGACATTGCTGCTATAAACATTCGGGTGCACGTGCCCCTTCGGATCACTACGTTTGTATCTTTAGGGTAAATACCCAGTAGTGCAATTGCTGGGTCATAGGGTAGTTCTATTTTCAACATTTTGAGGAACCTCCATGCTGTTTTCCAGAGTGGTTGCACCAGCTTGCATTTCCACCAACAGTGTAGGAGGGTTCCCCTTTCTCCGCATCCTCGCCAGCATCTGTCATTTCCGGACTTGTTAATTTTAGCCATTCTGACTGGTGTGAGGTGGTATCTCATTGTGGTTTTGATTTGTATTTCCCTGATGCCGAGTGATATGGAGCACTTTTTCATGTGTCTGTTGGCCATCTGGATGTCTTCTTTGCAGAAATGTCTGTTCATGTCTTCTGCCCATTTCTTGATGGGATTATTTGTTCTTTGGGTGTTGAGTTTGCTAAGTTCTTTATAGATTCTGGACACTAGCCCTTTATCTGATATGTCGTTTGCAAATATCTTCTCCCATTCTGTCAGTTGTCTTTTGGTTTGTGAACTGTTTCCTTTGCTGTGCAAAAGCTTTTGATCTTGATAAAATCCCAATAGTTCATTTTTGCCCTTGCTTCCCTTGCCTTTGGCGATGTTCCTAGGAAGATGTTGCTGCGGCTGAGGTCAAAGAGGTTGTTGCCTGTGTTCTCCTCAAGGATGTTGATGGATTCCTTTCTCACATTGAGGTCCTTCATCCATTTTGGGTCTATTTTCGTGTGTGGTGTAAGGAAATGATCCAATTTCATTTTTCTGCATGTGGCTGTCCAATTTTCCCAACACCATTTATTGAAGAGGCTGTCTTTTTTCCATTGGACATTCTTTCCTGCTTTGTCGAAGATTAGTTGACCATAGAGTTGAGGGTCTATTTCTGGGCTCTCTATTCTGTTCCATTGATCTATGTGTCTGTTTTTGTGCCAGGACCATGCTGTCTTGATGATGACAGGTTTGTAATAGAGCTTGAAGTCCGGAATTGTGATGCCACCAACTCTGGCTTTCTTTTTCAATATTCCTTTGGCTATTCGCGGTCTTTTCTGGTTCCATATAAATTTTAGGATTATTTGTTCCATTTCTTTGAAAAAAATGGATGGTACTTTGATAGGAATTGCATTAAATGTGTAGATTGCTTTAGGTAGCATAGACATTTTCACAATATTTATTCTTCCAATCCAGGAGCATGGAACATTTTTCCATTTCTTTGTGTCTTCCTCAATTTCTTTCATGAGTACTTTATAGTTTTCTGTGTATAGATTCTTAGTCTCTTTGGTTAGGTTTATTCCTAGGTATCTTATAGTTTTGGGTGCAATTGTAAATGGGATGGACTCCTTAATTTCTCTTTCTTCTGTCTTATTGTTGGTGTAGAGAAATGCGACTGATTTCTGTGCATTGATTTTATATCCTGACACATTACTGAATTCCTGTACAAGTTCTAGCAGTTTTGGAGTGGAGTCTTTTGGGTTTTCCACATATAGTATCATATCATCTGCGAAGAGTGATAGTTTGACTTCTTCTTTGCCGATTTGGATGCCTTTCATTTCTTTTTGTTGTCTGATTGCTGAGTCTAGGACTTCTAGTACTATGTTGAATAGCAGTGGTGATAACGGACATCCCTGCCGTGTTCCTGACCTTAGCGGAAAAGCTTTCAGTTTTTCTCCATTGAGAATGATATTTGCGATGGGTTTTTCATAGATGGCTTTGATAATATTGAGGTATGTGCCCTCTATCCCTACACTTTGAAGAGTTTTGATCAGGAAGGGATGCTGTATTTTGTCAAATGCTTTTTCAGCATCTATGGAGAGTATCATATGGTTCCTGTTTTTTCTTTTATTAATGTGTTGTATCACATTGATTTGCGGATGTTGAACCAACCTTGCAGCCCTGGAATAAATCCCACTTGGTCGTGGTGAATAATCCTTTTAATGTACTGTTGAATCCTACTGGCTAGTATTTTGGTGAGAATTTTTGCATCTGTGTTCATCAAGGATATTGGTCTGTAGTTCTCTTTTTTGATGGGATCCTTGTCTGGTTTGGGGATCAAGGTGATGCTGGCCTCATAAAATGAGTTTGGAAGTTTTCCTTCCATTTCTATTTTTTGGAACAGTCTCAGGAGAATAGGAATTAGTTCTTCTTTAAATGTTTGGTAGAATTCCCCCGGGAAGCCGTCTGGCCCTGGGTTTTTGTTTGTTTGGAGATTTTTGATGACTGTTTCAATCTCCTTACTGGTTATGGGTCTGTTCAGGCTCTCTATTTCTTCCTGGTTCAGTTGTGGTAGTTTCTATGTCTCTAGGAATGCATCCATTTCTTCCAGATTGTCAAATTTGTTGGCATAGAGTTGCTCATAATATGTTCTTATAATTGTCTGTATTTCTTTGGTGTTAGTTGTGATCTCTCCTCTTTCATTCATGATTTTATTTATTTGGGTCCTTTCTCTTTTCTTTTTGATAAGTCTGGCCAGGGGCTTATCAATCTTATTAATTCTTTCAAAGAACCAGCTCCTAGTTTCGTTGATTTGTTCTATTGTTTTTTTGGTTTCTATTTCATTGATTTCTGCTCTGATCTTTATGATTTCTCTTCTCCTGCTGGGTTTAGGGTTTCTTTCTTGTTCTTTCTCCAGCTCCTTTAGGTGTAGGGTTAGGTTGTGTACCTGAGACCTTTCTTGTTTCTTGAGAAAGGCTTGTACCGCTATATATTTTCCTCTCAGGACTGCCTTTGTTGTGTCCCACAGATTTTGAACTGTTGTATTTTCATTATCATTTGTTTCCATGAATTTTTTCAATTCTTCTTTAATTTCCTGGTTGACCCATTCATTCTTTAGAAGGATGCTGTTTAGTCGCCATATATTTGGGTTCTTTCCAAATTTCCTCTTGCGATTGAGTTCTAGCTTCAGAGCATTGTGGTCTGAAAATATGCAGGGAATGATCCCAATTTTTTGATAACAGTTAAGACCTGATTTAGAACCAAGGATGTGATCTATTCTGGAGAATGTTCCATGTGCACTAGAGAAGAATGTGTATTCTGTTGCTTTGGGATGAAATGTTCTGAATATATCTGTGATGTCCATCTGGTCCAGTGTGTCCTTTAAGGCCTTTATTTCCTTGTTGATCTTTTGCTTGGATGATCTGTCCATTTCAGTGAGGGGAGTGTTAAAGTCCCCTACTATTATTCTATTGTTGTCGATGTGTTTCTTTGATTTTGTTATTAATTGGTTTATATAGTTGGCTGCTCCCACGATAGGGGCATAGATATTTACAATTCTTAGATCTTCTTGTTGGACAGATCCTTTGAGTATGATATAGTGTCCATCTTCATCTCTTATTATAGTCTTTGGTTTAAAATCTAATTGCTCTGATATAAGGATTGCCACTCCTGCTTTCTTCTGATGTCCATTAGCATGGTAAATTCTTTTCCACCCCCTCACTTTAAATCTGAAAGTGTCTTCGGGTTTAAAATGAGTTTCTTGTAGGCAACATATAGATGGGTTTTGTTTTTTTATCCATTCTGATACCCTGTGTCTTTTGATTGGGGCATTTAGCCCATTAACATTCAGGGTAACTATTGAGAGATATGAATTGAGTGCCATTGTATTGCCTGTAAGGTGACTGCTATTGTATATTGTTTCTGTTCCTTTCTGATCTACTAGTTTTAGGGTCTCTCTTTGCTTAGAGGACCCCTTTCAATATTTCCTGGAGAGCTGGCTTGGTGTTTGCAAATTCTTTCAGTTTTTGTTTGTCCTGGAAGCTTTTAATCTCTCCTTCTATTTTCAATGATAGCCTAGCTGGATATAGTATTCTTGGCTGCATGTTTTTCTCGTTTAGTACTCTGAATATATCATGCCAGCTCTTTCTGGCCTGCCAGGTCTCTGTGGATAAGTCTGCTGCCAATCTAATATTTTTACCATTGTATGTTACAGACTTCTTCTCCCGGGCTGCTTTCAGGATTTTCTCTTTGTCACTAAGACTTGTAAATTTGACTATTAGGTGACGGGGTGTGGACCTATTCTTATTGATTTTGAGGGGGGTTCTCTGAACCTCCTGGATTTTGATGCTTGTTCCCTTTGCCATATTGGGGAAATTCTCTCCAATAATTCTCTCCAATATACCTTCTGCTCCCCTCTCTCTTTCTTCTTCTTCTGGAATCCCAATTATTCTAATGTTGTTTCGTCTTATGGTGTCACTTATCTCTCGAATTCTGCCCTCGTGGTCCAGTAGTTGTTTGACCCTCTTTTGTTCAGCTTCCTTATTCTCTGTCATCTGGTCTTCTATATCGCTAATTCTTTCTTCTGCCTCATTTATCCTAGCAGTGAGAGCCTCCATTTTTGATTGCACCTCATTAATAACTTTTTTTATTTCAACTTGATTAGATTTTAGTTCTTTTATTTCTCCAGAAAGGGCTTTTATATCTCCCGAGAGGGTTTCTGTAATATCTTCCATGCCTTTTTCGAGCCCAGCTAGAACCTTGAGAATAGTCATTCTGAACTCTAAATCTGACATATTACCAATGTCTGTATTGATTAGGTCCTTAGCCTTTGGTATTGCCTCTTGTTCTTTTTTTTGTGGTGAATTTTTCTGCCTTGTCATTTTGTCCAGATAAGAGTATATGAAGGAGTAAGTAAAATACTAAAAGGGTGGCAACAACCCCAGGAAAATATGCTTTAGCCAAATCAGAAGAGATCCCAAATCGTGAGGGGAGGGGGAAGGGGATAAAAAGAGGTTCAGAAAGAAAAAAAAAAA
>NW_022631022.1:13113396-13113647 GCF_010015895.1 Lontra canadensis
AAAAATGAAAAAATATATATATATTAGATAAACTAGTTAAAAAACGTTAAAAAAGAAAAGGGTAAAAGTTAAAAAAAATTTAGCAGAAGAAGAGAAAAAAAATTGAAAAAGAAAAAAAAATTAAATTAACTGCAAGGCTAAAGAATCATGGGGAGAAAGCCATGAGTTCTGTGCTTTGCTTTCTCCTCCTCTGGAATTCCGCTGCTCTCCTTGGTATTGAAACTGCACTCCTCGTAAGTGAACTTGGTCCT
>NW_022631022.1:13114047-13118268 GCF_010015895.1 Lontra canadensis
AACTGTTTCCTTTGCTGTGCAAAAGCTTTTGATCTTGATAAAATCCCAATAGTTCATTTTTGCCCTTGCTTCCCTTGCCTTTGGCGATGTTCCTAGGAAGATGTTGCTGCGGCTGAGGTCGAAGAGGTTGCTGCCTGTGTTCTCCTCAAGGATGTTGATGGATTCCTTTCTCACATTGAGGTCCTTCATCCATTTTGAGTCTATTTTCGTGTGTGGTGTAAGGAAATGATCCAATTTCATTTTTCTGCATGTGGCTGTCCAATTTTCCCAACACCATTTATTGAAGAGGCTGTCTTTTTTCCATTGGACATTCTTTCCTGCTTTGTCGAAGATTAGTTGACCATAGAGTTGAGGGTCTATTTCTGGGCTCTCTATTCTGTTCCATTGATCTATGTGTCTGTTTTTGTGCCAGGACCATGCTGTCTTGATGATGACAGGTTTGTAATAGAGCTTGAAGTCCGGAATTGTGATGCCACCAACTCTGGCTTTCTTTTTCAATATTCCTTTGGCTATTCGCGGTCTTTTCTGGTTCCATATAAATTTTAGGATTATTTGTTCCATTTCTTTGAAAAAAATGGATGGTACTTTGATAGGAATTGCATTAAATGTGTAGATTGCTTTAGGTAGCATAGACATTTTCACAATATTTATTCTTCCAATCCAGGAGCATGGAACATTTTTCCATTTCTTTGTGTCTTCCTCAATTGCTTTCATGAGTACTTTATAGTTTTATGTGTATAGATTCTTAGTCTCTTTGGTTAGGTTTATTCCTAGGTATCTTATAGTTTTGGGCGCAATTGTAAATGGGATGGACTCCTTAATTTCTCTTTCTTCTGTCTTGTTGTTGGTGTAGAGAAATGCGACTGATTTCGGTGCATTGATTTTATATCCTGACACATTACTGAATTCCTGTACAAGTTCTAGCAGTTTTGGAGTGGAGTCTTTTGGGTTTTCCACATATAGTATCATATCATCTGCGAAGAGTGATAGTTTGACTTCTTCTTTGCCGATTTGGATGCCTTTCATTTCTTTTTGTTGTCTGATTGCTGAGGCTAGGACTTATAGTACTATGTTGAATAGCAGTGGTGATAACGGACATCCCTGCCGTGTTCCTGACCTTAGCGGAAAAGCTTTCAGTTTTTCTCCATTGAGAATGATATTTGCGATGGGTTTTTCATAGATGGCTTTGATAATATTGAGGTATGTGCCCTCTATCCCTACACTTTGAAGAGTTTTGATCAGGAAGGGATGCTGTATTTTGTCAAATGCTTTTTCAGCATCTATGGAGAGTATCATATGGTTCCTGTTTTTTCTTTTATTAATGTGTTGTATCACATTGATTTGCGGATGTTGAACCAACCTTGCAGCCCTGGAATAAATCCCACTTGGTCGTGGTGAATAATCCTTTTAATGTACTGTTGAATCCTACTGGCTAGTATTTTGGTGAGAATTTTTGCATCTGTGTTCATCAAGGATATTGGTCTGTAGTTCTCTTTTTTGATGGGATCCTTGTCTGGTTTGGGGATCAAGGTGATGCTGGCCTCATAAAATGAGTTTGGAAGTTTTCCTTCCATTTCTATTTTTTGGAACAGTCTCAGGAGAATAGGAATTAGTTCTTCTTTAAATGTTTGGTAGAATTCCCCCGGGAAGCCGTCTGGCCCTGGGTTTTTGTTTGTTTGGAGATTTTTGATGACTGTTTCAATCTCCTTACTGGTTATGGGTCTGTTCAGGCTCTCTATTTCTTCCTGGTTCAGTTGTGGTAGTTTATATGTCTCTAGGAATGCATCCATTTCTTCCAGATTGTCAAATTTGTTGGCATAGAGTTGCTCATAATATGTTCTTATAATTGTCTGTATTTCTTTGGTGTTAGTTGTGATCTCTCCTCTTTCATTCATGATTTTATTTATTTGGGTCCTTTCTCTTTTCTTTTTGATAAGTCTGGCCAGGGGCTTATCAATCTTATTAATTCTTTCAAAGAACCAGCTCCTAGTTTCGTTGATTTGTTCTATTGTTTTTTTGGTTTCTATTTCATTGATTTCTGCTCTGATCTTTATGATTTCTCTTCTCCTGCTGGGTTTAGGGTTTCTTTCTTGTTCTTTCTCCAGCTCCTTTAGGTGTAGGGTTAGGTTGTGTACCTGAGACCTTTCTTGTTTCTTGAGAAAGGCTTGTACCGCTATATATTTTCCTCTCAGGACTGCCTTTGTTGTGTCCCACAGATTTTGAACCGTTGTATTTTCATTATCATTTGTTTCCATGAATTTTTTCAATTCTTCTTTAATTTCCTGGTTGACCCATTCATTCTTTAGAAGGATGCTGTTTAGTCGCCATATATTTGGGTTCTTTCCAAATTTCCTCTTGCGATTGAGTTCTAGCTTCAGAGCATTGTGGTCTGAAAATATGCAGGGAATGATCCCAATTTTTTGATAACAGTTAAGACCTGATTTAGAACCAAGGATGTGATCTATTCTGGAGAATGTTCCATGTGCACTAGAGAAGAATGTGTATTCTGTTGCTTTGGGATGAAATGTTCTGAATATATCTGTGATGTCCATCTGGTCCAGTGTGTCATTTAAGGCCTTTATTTCCTTGTTGATCTTTTGCTTGGATGATCTGTCCATTTCAGTGAGGGGAGTGTTAAAGTCCCCTACTATTATTGTATGATTGTCGATGTGTTTCTTTGATTTTGTTATTAATTGGTTTATATAGTTGGCTGCTCCCACGTTAGGGGCATAGATATTTACAATTGTTAGATCTTCTTGTTGGACAGATCCTTTGAGTATGATATAGTGTCCATCTTCATCTCTTATTATAGTCTTTGGTTTAAAATCTAATTGCTCTGATATAAGGATTGCCACTCCTGCTTTCTTCTGATGTCCATTAGCATGGTAAATTCTTTTCCACCCCCTCACTTTAAATCTGAAAGTGTCTTCGGGTTTAAAATGAGTTTCTTGTAGGCAACATATAGATGGGTTTTGTTTTTTTATCCATTCTGATACCCTGTGTCTTTTGATTGGGGCATTTAGCCCATTAACATTCAGGGTAACTATTGAGAGATATGAATTTAGTGCCATTGTATTGCCTGTAAGGTGACTGCTATTGTATATTGTTTCTGTTCCTTTCTGATCTACTACTTTTAGGCTCTCTCTTTGCTTAGAGGACCCCTTTCAATATTTCCTGTAGAGCTGGCTTGGTGTTTGCAAATTCTTTCAGTTTTTGTTTGTCCTGGAAGCTTTTAATCTCTCCTTCTATTTTCAATGATAGCCTAGCTGGATATAGTATTCTTGGCTGCATGTTTTTCTCGTTTAGTACTCTGAATATATCATGCCAGCTCTTTCTGGCCTGCCAGGTCTCTGTGGATAAGTCTGCTGCCAATCTAATATTTTTACCATTGTATGTTACAGACTTCTTCTCCCGGGCTGCTTTCAGGATTTTCTCTTTGTCACTAAGACTTGTAAATTTTACTATTAGGTGACGGGGTGTGGACCTATTCTTATTGATTTTGAGTGGGGTTCTCTGAACCTCCTGGATTTTGATGCTTGTTCCCTTTGCCATATTGGGGAAATTCTCTCCAATAATTCTCTCCAATATACCTTCTGCTCCCCTCTCTCTTTCTTCTTCTTCTGGAATCCCAATTATTCTAATGTTGTTTCGTCTTATGGTGTCACTTATCTCTCGAATTCTGCCCTCGTGGTCCAGTAGTTGTTTGTCCCTCTTTTGTTCAGCTTCCTTATTCTCTGTCATTTGGTCTTCTATATCGCTAATTCTTTCTTCTGCCTCATTTATCCTAGCAGTGAGAGCCTCCATTTTTGATTGCACCTCATTAATAGCTTTTTTTATTTCAACTTGATTAGATTTTAGTTCTTTTATTTCTCCAGAAAGGGCTTTTATATCTCCCGAGAGGGTTTCTGTAATATCTTCCATGCCTTTTTCGAGCCCAGCTAGAACCTTGAGAATAGTCATTCTGAACTCTAAATCTGACATATTACCAATGTCTGTATTGATTAGGTCCTTAGCCTTTGGTATTGCCTCTTGTTCTTTTTTTTGTGGTGAATTTTTCCGCCTTGTCATTTTGTCCAGATAAGAGTATATGAAGGAGTAAGTAAAATACTAAAAGGGTGGCAACAACCCCAGGAAAATATGCTTTAGCCAAATCAGAAGAGATCCCAAATCGTGAGGGGAGGGGGAAGGGGATAAAAAGAGGTTCAGAAAGAAAAAAAAAAA
>NW_022631022.1:13118368-13266094 GCF_010015895.1 Lontra canadensis
AAACCAATAATGAAAAAAATATAAAAAGGAAAAAATATATATATATTAGATAAACTAGTTAAAAAATGTTAAAAAAGAAAAGGGTAAAAGTTTAAAAAAATTTAGCAGAAGAAGAGAAAAAAAATTGAAAAAGAAAAAAAAATTAAATTAACTGCAAGGCTAAAGAATCATGGGGAGAAAGCCATGAGTTCTGTGCTTTGCTTTCTCCTCCTCTGGAATTCCGCTACTCTCCTTGGTATTGAAACTGCACTCCTCGTAAGTGAACTTGGTCCTGGCTGGGTTTCTTGTTGATCTTCTGGGGGAGGGGCCTGTTGTAGTGATTCTCAAGTGTCTTTGCCCCAGGCGGAGTTGCACTGCCCTTACCAGGGGCCGGGCTGAGTAATCCGCTCGGGTTTGCTTTCGGGAGCTTTTGTTCCCTGAGCACTTTCCGTAGAGTTCCGGAGGATGGGAATGAAGATGGCGGCCTCCCAGTCTCCGGCCCGGAGGAGCCGAGAGCTCGGGGTCCCACTCCTCAGTGCGCCCTCAGGGAACAGCGTCCAATTACTCCTGTCTGCCTGGCCTCCAGCCGTGCTCCGAGCTCACCGAGCCTGCGACCGGTTCAAGGTAAGCCCAAGCTGTGACCTCACTCCTCGGCTCCGTCTCTGTAGCCGGCTTCCCCGTTCTAATACCTGCAAGCTCTGCGACACTCAGACACCCTGATCCTTCTGTGACCCTGCGGGACCTGAGGCCACACTGGCCCCGTGTGGGCTTCACCCCAGTTAAGCCTCTGGAGCGATGTCCCTCAGCGGAACAGACTTTTAAAAGTCCTGATTTTGTGCTCCATTGCTCCGCCGCTTGCCGGGAGCCGGCCCCTCCCCCCGGGGTCTATCTTCCCGTCCCTTTGGATTCACTTCTCTGCCAGTCCTACCTTTCAGAAAGTAGTTGATTTTCTGTTTCTAGAATTGCTGTTCTTCTTCTCTTCAATCTCCCGTTGGATTTGTAGGTGTTTGCAATCTTTAGATAAGCTATCTAGCTGATCTCCCGCAACCTGAAGTAGTCTCAGCTGCTACTTCTCCGCCATCTTGACTCCTCCCCTCAATGTGGTTTTAATTTGAATCTCCCTGATGGCTAGTGATGATGAACATTTTTTCATGTGTCTGATAGCCATTTGTATGTCTTCACTGGAGAAGTGTCTGTTCATATCTTCTGCCCATTTTTTTAATATGATTGTCTGTTTTGTTTGTGTTGAGTTTGAGGAGTTCTTTATAGATCCTGGATATCAACCTTTTGTCTGTACTGTCATTTGCAAATATCTTCTCCCATTTCGTGGGTTGCCTCTTTGTTTTCTTGACTGTTTCCTTTGCTGTGCAGAAGCTTTTGATCTTGATGAAGTCCCAAAAGTTCATCTTCGCTTTTGTTTCCTTTGCCTTTGGAGACTTGAAATATCTTGAAAGAAGTTGCTGTGGCTGCAGCAACTTGTTGTTGAGTTTTAAATGTTCTTTATATATTCTAAATATTAGCCCTTTATCAGATAAATGATTTATAAATATTTCCTCTCACTTCCTAGGTTTCCTTTTCACTCTTTTGATCACATCCTTTGGTGCACACAGTTTTAAAGTTTCACATAGTAAAATTTATCTATTATTGCTTTTGTTACCCATGCTTCTGGTGCAATACAAGAAATTGTTGCCTAGTCCATTGTCATGAAATGTTTCTCTATTTTTTTTTCTAGAGACTTTACAGTTTTAGGTCTTGCCTTTTATGTCTTTAAACCATTTGAATTATCCTTAGTATTGGTATAAATTATGCTTCCAATCTCATTTTTTTTTTTTATATGTGGATATCTAGTTTTCCCAACATCATTTGGTGAAAGACTGGCCTTTCCCTATTTAATGGTCTTGTAATCCTCAACACACATCCTCTGACCATGTATGCAAGGGTGTATTTGGGGGCTTTCTATTCTATTCCATCAGCTTGTTAGTCTTTATGACACTATCATATTGTTTTGATTACTGTACCTTTGAAATATATTTTGAAATCAGGAAATGTGAGCCTATGATTTTATTCTTTTTCAAAACTCTTTTGGCTATTTGGAGTCCCTTGAAATTCCATATTAATTTAATTTTTTTATTTTGGCAAAGAAGTACCATTGGGATTTTGACAGGGATTGCACTGAATCTGTAGATTGCTTTGGGTAGTATGGACATCATAACAATATTATGTCATCCGATAGGTTAATTTAGGATGTCTATTTATTTTTGTCTTCTTTAATTTTTTTGGCAATGTTTTATAGGGTTCTGTGTTTAAGTCTTTTGCTTCCTTGATTAGGTTATACCTGAGTATTTTATTTTATTTTTGATGTGATTGTGAATTGAATTGTTTTGACAACTAGTATTTACTCCAGTGCCTCCTACTGACCACATATGCAAAGCAGCTTGTGGAGGCCTTGCCACTCTGTGTTGCAAATGCTCACTGTGTAAATGCCATTGTCAATTCCAAGGGTGTTGTCTACTTATGTCCCCCAAAATACTAGGGATAAGGGCGCTAGAATGCTGTCAGAATCTTTGCAGAAGTAAGGTGAATGTTCACATCCCCACATGGTTCCATAAACCTCCAGGCTATTATGCTTATGCCTCATCTCTCATAGTCTATTTGCTTTTGTTAATCTGCCCTTAACTACAGTCACATAAAAATTTACGTCAATTTTAGGACTTTATCTCATAATCATAGCCTCAAATGAAATATAAGGGCTTCAGTCCAAATGCTATCTGTAAATATCTATATTTATATCTGTATCATCTCTCTCTCTCTCTATTATCTATACAGCTTCAGTTTAACTTGAATGGACACGGTGATATTGTACCATGAAAAAGGAAACCAAGAAATCTGGTAAAAGCTATCTGCTCCAGAGAAATGCTAGAATCAATTAAACATATCTTCAGAGATGGCTTTAGTTTTTTGTTCCTGAATAATTTTTGATGTCTAAGTGTTAGGGATATTTCTTTGCAGATTTCATTAATCTCTTGGGCAATATGAGAGTCTGGTATAGGTTGAAATGATCACATAAGTTTCCTGAGTGACTTCCTTTTCTAGAGAGATGAAATCCTACAAGGGCCATCGGCCAAGGAAGTTCTCATTGGGAACAATGTGACTACTGAATTAGAAGAAGATCTAGGACTGAAAAGATCCAGACTCCTCTTCTCTCATGTCTTTGGCTTTCCTAGTATTCACCATGTGAATAGGTGGCTTGCTGGGTAATGTGTAGGCTGGAACAAAGAGATGCCAGACTCTATACCTGCTCCCTGAGTAGGCAATAGGAATCCTAGCAGGGTGGGAAAGTGTGTTTGTGAGGGTAATACAGATAAAGATGACTTGATTTTGCTGACTTGTGCCACTCCATAGCTCCCCTCCCCACATGACACACACACTCAAGGAGTAATTCAGATGTGTGTGTGTGTGTGTGTGTGTGTGTATGTGCATGAATGTGTGTAACTTCATTGACAAATGTCAAGATATGAAGTCTTTGCTGCTTGTGTAGGTTAAGACTATATTTTTTTGGTTGGGAAGCTGGTTTTTGTTTATAATGTATCTAACTATGATTTGGATGTCTAGATGAGAAATGTCTAAAACATTTTTTTTCTTCCAGAATAACTTATCAAGACTAGCTCCACAGAATTGAATTGAGAAAGAAGGGTAATACATTCATTTCAGCAGAAAATTGATTCAGCTGAAAGAACATGATATATTGACATCTTAGGTCATAAACATGATGGGTATTGGGAAGAGGGATTTAATTCTTCCCAAATTAAAAAAAAAAGTCATTGTGGATATTAGTTTGGTACATGTGATTCATTTTCCCTACCATGCCTCAAGCACAATTGATTTTGGGGAAAGAATGAAGTAACCATGAATATACAACTATTTACTTGCTGGAAATAAAGTCACCAAACTTTATTGCAATTCAGTGGTAAAGATTGTTCAAACATTCAAGCAATGAACCAATAGAAAATGAATGCTTTCTTTTGTCATTAGATATGAGTTCTGAGAGAGTGTTTGGCATGCTTTCCTTGTATGCTGCAGATTGGGTGTCCCACATTTATTTTGGATGTTTTCACTAGCAATGGTTACAGTACCTAACTGACTACAGCATTTGAGGGGCAGAACAGCCAAAGATTTAGTTTAAGATTAATAGACTTGGAAAGTTCAAAGTCAGCATCATGCTCCAGTTTTAGACATGGCAGTCCCCACTGTCCTGAAGGAACTTAATTCAATGAAAATGTGTTGAGTTCCTACTGCGTGCTACATATTATGCCAGGCACTGGGGAAATGAAAATAAAAGAGGCATTGTTCTTGTTGTTGAGAAATGTCAAGTGCTGATAGAGGAGACATATACAAAAAGAGTAATGAGAACATTAACAATGGTAACTATTATGATACTTAATCCTTAGACAATGGATACCACATGCCCAGCACCGTTTTAAGAACTTTATATATATTAACCAATTAAAACAATAAACTAAAATTCAGTGAGATATGTGAAACATATTTAATAATAGTGAAACATAAAGGATTGTGGGAGGTGAAAGGATCAATTAATTCTGTCTATGAGGATGAAAAGATAAAGATATAGAGAGGAGATAATATTTGATTTCAGCCTTGTTAATAAATAGGAGTTATCCTAGTTGAGGAGGTGGAGTGGAGGGTTTTCTAAATGAAAGAAAGAGTTTAAACAAAGTCATGAAAGTATGGTAGGTGCAGGAAAAAGTGGATATGTCCTCCAGTGCTATAAATGACTGTCAGGAAAACTTATAGGGAGGTACTGTGCATGGCTTATGACATTGGAACTAGGAATGGGGTTGGGAAAATAAGGGAGAGAAGAATGAATTTCTTCCCATAACCCAGTATCATGAATTCGATAAATCCTGGGATTCTTAATGACATTTCAGAAAGTTAGTTCTCCCTCAGGAACATTAGCCAAAGAATAAACAGGTTTTCTTCAGAGAGGAATTCCCATTTTTATTGTTCCTTTTCTCCTTTCCTCAATCAGTAAGTGACATTTATTCTTTTTTTCTAAGAATCAGTTTCTCTTGTAAACCTATTTTCGAGTTATACATGCCTGCCTTCTGCAGGTGAATGTGGTTGGAAAGACCAACATCTTAGAACAGTCTTCAACTTGCATAATATTTGCCTCTCTGAATCAGACTACAGAATCCTGATGTATGAAGCCCATAACTCTGGCAGTCATAGAACAGAGGGCATAATATCTATCTTCAAAGAGCATGTACATTGTCACATCCTCAGTTTCTCTTAATTGACTAGGGAATGGTTATTCTAACTTATTAATAGTTCCAGACATCACTATCTCTTGGATATAATTAGTTCTGTACATTTTCAAGCATGTAAAAAGCACCTGGAGTAATATATTTTTCAAAAAATATTTTTTTTCATAATTTAGGTGATATTTTAAAAATTCTGTGTCCCAATTCTGATGGAGAGCACCAAGATCAGAATAATTGGGAAAACAGCATATTCATGGTTGAATATCTTAACATTGTAAATTTGTCATTTCCCCACAAATAAGTATATGAATGAAGTTAAATTCTATCTTAAAATTTTAGCAGAACTTCAGAGAACACAGAATATCTATTCAAACATATATGTCAGTGAAATTGTATGTAGACAATCCTAAGGACTCCACCAAAAAACTGTTAGACCTAATAAACAATTCAGTGAAGTTTCAGGGTGTAAAAGTCAAGACACAAAAATCAGTTGTAGTTCTATATGATAGCAATGAACTATTTGAAAGAGAACTAAAACAATCCCATTTACAATAGCATCAAAAAGAACAAAACACTTAGGAATAAATTCAATTAAGGAGGTGAAAGATTTATACACCAAAAGCCACAAGACATCAGTGAAATAAGCTGAAGAAGACACAAGTAAATAGAAAGATACCATCTTCATGGCTTAGAAAAGTTAATATTGCTAAAATGTTTGTACTGTTCAACACTATCTATAGATTGAATGCAATCGTTATCACAATTTCAATGGCACTTTTTACAGAAATAGGAAAAGCAATCTTAAAATTCATATGGAACCATGAAAGACTCTGGATAACCAAAGCAATCTTAAGAAAAAACAAAGTAGGAGGCATCACATTTCCTGATTTCAGACTGTATTACAAAGCTATAGTGATCTAAACAGTATGGTGGTGACATAAAAATAGGCACATAGGTCAATGCAACAGGATTGAGAACCCAGAAATAAACCCACACATATATGGTTAACTAATATTTGACAAGGGAGCTAAGAATACTCATTGGAAAAAGGACAGTCTCTAAAACTAAGGGTACTAGGAAAACTAGATATCTACATGCAGAAGGATGAAATTGGATTCCTATTTTACACCACTTACAAAAATAGACACAAAGTGCATTAAGAACTTAAATATAAGACTCAAAACCACAAAACTAGAAAAAAAAAACCACAGAAAAATCCTTTGATATAGATTTTGCTGGTGATTTTCTGGGTATGGCAACAAAATCCCATACAACAAAAGCAAAATCAAGTGGGACTGCATCAAACTCAAAGCTCTGTTTGTCAAAAGAAACAACCAACAAAATGAAAATTTAACCTATAGAATGGCAGAAATTATTTGAAAACCATATATCTGATAAGTGGTTAATATCCAAAATATATAGGGAACTCATATAACTCAATAGCAAACAAACAATTCAATTAAAAACAGGCAGAAGAATTAATTTTTTTTTTCTAAAGAAGATATACAAATGGTCAATTTTATGAAAAGGTGCTTTGCATTTCTAATAATCAGGGAAATGTAAAAAACATAATGAGATATCATCTTACACCTGTTAGTATGGCTGCCACAAAAAGAACAAGAGAAAACAAATGCTGGCAAGGATGTGAGGAAAAGGGAAACCTCGTGCACTATTGGTGGGAATGTAATGAGTATAGCCACTATAGAAAACAGTATGGAGGTTCTTCAAAAACTTAAGAGTAGAATTACCATTCCATCCACCAATCCCACTTTTGGGTATTACAGTCCTCATAAATGGACTGAGTGAGGCATTTATTCTGACTCATCCATAAGCCCACGGCAGCCCCAGACTGGCACAGGGACCAAATCCTGCCCACAACAAAGAGCACAATGCAGATGACAGGACTGAAGACACACATACCTCAACCACGATAGTAGAATGCATGCAACACACATAGGAGTCACCCCTGAAGTGCCTGGTTCTTGTGAACAGGGAACATTGTACCACAGGACACCAGAAGACCATTTTTTCATAAGGCCACTATTTTCAAGATTCAAGATATAGTTGACTTTTCTAAAATAGAAACAAATACAGAAAGTTAGACAAAATGAGGAGACAAAGGAGCACACCCCAGATTAAGGAACAGGACAAAATCACAGCAAAATGAAAGAGATAAGCCATATGCCTGACAGAGAATTCATGTAATAGTCATGAAGATACTTACTGGACTTGAGAAAAGAGTAAAAGATCTCAGTAAGACATTCTACAAAAAGACAGAAAATATAAAAGGAATCAATCAGAGATGAAGAACTCAATAACCAACTTCAAAACTTTTTTTTTTAAAAGATTTTATTTATTTATTTGACAGAGAGACATCACAGTAGGCAGAGAGGCAGGCAGAGAGAGAGGGAGAAGCAGGCTCCCCGCTGAGCAGAAAGCCAGATGCGGGGCTCAATCCTAGGACCTCGGAACCATGACCTGAGCCGAAGGCAGAGGCTTTAACACACTGAGCCACCCAGATGCCCCACCAACTTCAAAACTTTATTTTTTTTTTTAAAGATTTTATTTATTTATTTGACAGAAATCACAAGTAGGCAGAGAGGCAGGCAGAGAGAGAGGAGGAAGCAGGCTCCCCGCTGAGCAGAGAGCCCAATGCGGGGCTTGATCCATCCCAGGATCCTGGGATCATGACCTGAGCCGAAGGCAGAGGCTTTAACCCACTGAGCCACCCAGGCACCCCAACTTCAAAACTTTAGTATATGTGCTGCCGAAGCGAGCACCCAACTTCAAAACTTTAAAACAAAGACTGTAACAAGAAAAAAAGAGGGACACTACATAATCATAAAAAGAACAATCCAACAAGAAGATATAAAAATTGTAAATATTTATGCACCTATGTGAGAGCACCCAAACATAAAGCAACTATTAACAGACATAAAGGAAGAAATCAATAGTAATACAACAATAGTACGAGACTTCCAACATCCTGCTACGTCAATGATTAGATCATCCAGGCAGAATATCAATAAGGAAACAATGGCTTTGAACAACACATTGGATTAGGTGGATTTAACTGATATATTCAGAATACTCCATCCCAAAGCAGAGGAGTATACATTATTTTCAAGTGCATATGAAATGTTCATCAGAATAGATCATATGTTAGGCCACAAAACAAGTCTCAACAAATTCAAAAAGACTGAAATCATATCAGGCATCCTTTTTGACCACATGGTATGAAACTAGAAATCAATCTAAAAAAAAAATCTGTAAAGAACATAAATATATGGAGGTTAAATAACATGTTACTAAACAGTAATGGGTCAACCAAGAAATCAAAGAGAAAATTAAAAAAATACATGGAGACAAATGAAAATGAAAACAAAATGCTCCAAAATCTTTGGGATGGAGAAAAAGCTGTTCAAAGAGGGAAGACTGTAGCAATAAGGGCCTACCTCAAGATGCAAGAAAATATCAAATAACCTAACGTTACACCTAATGGAGCTACAAAAAAGAACAAAGCCAAAATAGTAGAAGGAAGGAAATAATAAAGCTTTGAGCAGAAATAAATGAAGTAGAGACTAAAAACCAAAAGAACAGATTAATAAAACCAGGAGCTGGTTCTTTGGAAAAAAATCAGTAAGACTGATAAACCGTTCACCAGACTCATAGAAAAAGAGAGAAAGAGAAGGGGAGGAGAGACAGAGAGAAAGAGAACTCAAATAAATAAAATCATAAATGAAAGAGAAAAAATTACAACTGACATCACAAAAATATGAAATATTATAAGAGATATTAAGAAAAATTACATGCTGGGCTCCTGGGTGGCTCAGTGGGTTAATGCCTCAGCCCTTGGCTCAGGTCATGATCCCAGGGTCCTGGGATCAAGCCCCACAGCAGGCTCTCTGCTCAGCAGGGAGCCTGCTTCCCTTCCTCTCTCTCTGCCTGCCGATCTGCCTAATTGTGATCTCTGTCTGTTAAATAAATAAATAAACTCTTAAAAAATATATATAAAAAAAGAAAAATTACATGCCAACGATCGGGAAACCTAGAATAAATGGATAAATACATAGAAACATAACTTCCCAAAACTAAATCAGGAAGAAATAGAAAATTTGAACAGATTACTAACAATGAAATTCAATTAGTAATCCAAAGACTCCCAACATTGTGCAAGACTGATGATTCACAGACCTGAAACCCTGAAGCAAATAATACATTATATGTTAATTAAAAAAAAAAAAAGACTCCTGACAAACAAAAGTCCAGGACCAGATGGCTCCACAGTAAAGTCTACTGAACATTTAAAGAAGAGTTAATACCTATTCTTCTCAAACTATTCCTAAATATAGAAGAGGAAAGGAAGCTTCCAAATTCATTCCATGAGACCAGCATACCCTCATTCCCAAACCAGATGAAGACACTATGAAAAAAGAGAACTGTAGGCTAATTACCTGATGAACATAGACCAAAAATCCTCAACAAAGTATTAGCAAACCAAATCCAACAATACATTAAAAAATTATTCACTCCAATGAAGTGGGATTTATTCTTGGGTTGCAAGGGTGATTCAATATTTGAAAATTAATGTGATAAATCCCACTGAGTCTGCTTCTTGGTTTGTCTCTTTTTTTTCCTTTGCTTATTTGTTTTGTTCCTTAATTCTACATATGAATGAAATCATATGGTATTTGTCTTTCTCTGGCTAACATTTCATTTAGCATTATACTCTTTAGTTCCATCCATGTTGCTGGAAATAGGAAGACTTCATTCTTTTTTTATCACTAAATAATATTCCATTGTATATATATACACTAATTCACTGTCCATTCATCTATCAAGGACACTTGGCTTCTTCCATAATTTGGCTATTGTAAATAATGCTGCTATAAACTAGGGGTACACTAATCTTTTTGAATTAGTGTTTTTGTATTTTTGGGATACCCAGTGATGCAATTACTAGATCTTAGGGTAATTCTATTTTTAACTTTTTGAAGAACCTCTGTACTCTTTTCCACTGTGGCTACATCACTTTGCATTCCCACCAACAGCGCAAGAGTGTTCCACTTTTTCCAAGTCTTCACAAACTTATTATTTCTTGTGTTTTTGATTTTAGCCATTCTGACAGGTGCAAGGTGGTATAACTCATTGTAGTTTTGATTTGCATTTCCCTGATGATGAGTGGTATTGAGCATCTTTTTATGTGTCTTTTGGCCATATGTATGTTTTCTTTGGAGAAACATCTGCTCATATCTTCTGTCCATTTTTAATTGGATTGTTTTTTCATGTGAACTGTATCAGTTCCTTATATATTTTGGTTACTAACCCTTTATTGTATATGTATTTACAAATGTCTTCTCCCATTTGATAGGTTGCTTTTTAGTTTTGTTGATTGTTTCCTTTGCTGTGCAGAAGCATTTTATTTTGATGTAGTCCCAACAGTTTATTTTTCTTTTCATTTTCCTTGCCTCTGGGCACATATCTAGAAAAATATTTCTATGGCTAGTGTCAGAGACATTACTACCTATGCTCTCCTCCGTGAGTTTTATAGTTTTAGGTTTCATATTCGGGTCTTGAATCCATTTTGAATTTATGGTTGTGTAAGGATGGTGTAAGAAATTGGTCCAGGGGCATCTGGGTGGCTCAGTGGGTTAGGGCCTCTGCTGCCTTTGGCTTGGGTCATGATCCCAGTGTTCTGGGATCGAGCCCCACATCGGCCTCTCTGCTCAGCGGGGAGCCTACTCTCCCTTTCTCTCTCTCTGCCTGCCTCTCTGCTTACTTGTCGTCTCTGTCTGTCAAATAAATAAATAAAATCTTAAAAAAAAAAAAAAGAAAAGAAATTGGTCCGGTTTCATTCTTTTGCATGTAGTTATCCAGTTTTCTCAATACCATTTGTCAAAGAGACTATCTTTTTCCCATTGCATCTTCTTTCTTCCTTTGTCAAAGATTACTTGACCATGTAATTGTGGGTTTATTTCCGGGTTTTCTATTCTGTTACACTGACCTATGTGTCTATTTTCATGCCAGTGCCATGCTGTTTTGATTACTACAGCTTTGTAGTATAACTTGAAGTGTGGAATTGTGATACCCCCAGCTTTGTTTTTCTTTTTCAAGATTGTTTTGGTTATTTGGAGTCTTTCGAGGTTCCATACAAATTTTAAGATTGTTTTTTCTAGTTCTGTGAAAAATGCAATTGGTATTTTGATAGTGATTACATTAAATCTATAGATTGTTTTGAGTAGTATGGCATTTTAGCAATATTTGTTCTTCCAATTCCTTAGCAAGGAGTCTCTTCCCATTTCTTTGTGTCTTCTTCAATTTCTTCTATCAAAGTTTTATAGTTTTTTTTTTTTTTAAAGATTTTATTTATTTATTTGTCAGAGAGAGAGAGCACAGGCAGACAGAGTGGCAGGCAGAGGCAGAGGGAGAAGCAGGCTCCCTGCTGAGCAGGGAGCCCGATGTGGGACTCGATCCCAGGACGCTGGGATCATGACCTGAGCCGAAGGCAGCCGCTTAACCAACTGAGCCACCCAGGCGTCCCAAAGTTTTATAGTTTTCAGAGTATAAGTCTTTCACCTCTTTGGTTAAGTTTATTACTAGGTGTTTTATTATTATTATTATTATTATTTTAAACTTATTTTTTATTTTTATTTTTTATAAACATATAATATATTTTTATCCTCAGGGGTACAGGTCTGTGAATTGCCAGGTTTACACACTTCACAACACTCACCCCAGCACATACCTTCCCCAATGTCCATAACCCCACCCCCCTCTCCCAACCCCCCTCCTCCCAGCAACCCTCAGTTTGTTTTGTGAGACTACGAGTCACTTATGGTTTGTCTCCCTCCCAATCCCAACTTGTTTCACTTATTCTTCTCCTACCCCCTTAACCCCCCATGTTGCATCTCCACTCCCTATATCAGGGAGATCATATGATAGTTGTCTTTCTCCGATTGACTTACTTCGCTAAGCATGATACCCTCTAGTTCCAACTACGTCGTCGCAAATGGCAAGATTTCATTTCTTTTGCTGGCTGCATAGTATTCCATTGTGTATATATACCACATCTTCTTTATCCATTCATCTGTTGATGGACATTTAGGTTCTTTCCATAGTTTGGCTATTGTAGACATTGCTGCTATAAACATTCGGGTACACATGCCCCTTCGGATCACTACGTTTGTATCTTTAGGGTAAATACCCAGTAGTGCAATTGCTGGGTCATAGGGTAGTTCTATTTTCAACATTTTGAGGAACCTCCATGCTGTTTTCCAGAGTGGTTGCACCAGCTTGCATTTCCACCAACAGTGTAGGAGGGTTCCCCTTTCTCCGCATCCTCAGGGTGTTTTATTATTTTTGGTGAAATTATAAATGGAATTGTTTTCATAATTTCTCTTTCTGCTGCTTCATCATTAGTATATAGAAATGCAATGGATTTCTGTACATTGATTTTGTATTCTGTGACTTTATTGAATTCAATTATTATTTCCAGTAGCTTTTTTTTTTTTGCAGTCTTTAGGGTTTTCTATATATGGTATCATGTCTTCTGAAAATAGTGACAGTTTTACTTCTTCTTTACCAATTTGGATGCCTTTTATTTCTTTTTGTTTTCTGATTGTTGTTGCTAGGACTTCCAGTACTATATTGAATAAAAATCATGAGAGCAGACATTCTTGTCTTATTCCTGACCTTAGGGGGAAAGCTCTCAGTTTTTCCCCAGTGAGTATGGTGTTTGGTGTGGGTTTTTCATATAAGGTCTTTATTATGTTGTGGTGTATTCTCTCTAAATCCACTCTGTTGAGAGTTTTATGTTGGATGTTGAATTTTGTCAAATACTTTCCTGCATCTATTGACATGATCATATAATTTTTATCATTCATTTTGTTGATGAGGTATATCATGTTGATTGATTTGGAAATATTGAAGTATTCCTGCATCATTGGGATAAGGATTCACTTTTGTTTTTAAGACTGAATAATATTTTGTTATGTGTTTGTATATACATATACACACACACAGACACTGCCCCACATTTTTTTAACCATTTCACCAGATATTTAGATTTTGTTTCCATATCTTGCCTACTGTGAATAATGTTGCACAGACCATGATAGTGCAGATATATCTTTGAAATAGTGATTTTATTTATTTTGGATATATACTCACATGTGGGATTGCTGGATCATATAGTAGTTATTTTTTTAATTTTTAAAGGAACATACAAAATGTTTTCAACAGTTGCTATACCAATTTACATTCTCACCAATAGCGTGCAAGGATTCATTTGCTCCACATTCTAGATATCTTCTGACTTTTTGATGATACCCATTTTAACCAGAATGAAGTCAAATATCTTTGTGGTTTTATGTACATTTCCCTAATAATTAGTGATGTTGAGCAGCTTTTCATATAACTTGATGACTACTTATATGTCTTTGGAAAAATGTCCATTCAAGTCCTTTGTCCATTTTTAAATTGGGTTACTTATTTATTGCCATTGAATTCAATGAGTTTCTTATATATTTTAATTATTAAGCCCTTATCATTTATGTGGTATTCAAATAATTTCTCCCATTCTGTTGGTTGCCTTTTCATTTTGTTAATTGCTCCCTTTGTATACAGAAATTTTTTGTTGATATAATTGTATTTGTTTATGTCTTATTTTGTTTCGTGTGTGTTTGCTGTCATGTCCAGAGCATCATTGTTAAGGCCAATGTCAAAGAGCTTTCCCCCTATATTTTCTTTCAGGAGTTTTATGGTGTTAAGATTTACATTTAAGACTTTAATACATTTTTGAGTCAATTTTTATATGTGGTGTGATTTAAGGGTCTGATTTCTTTACTTTTTTTTGCATGTGGATATGCAGTTTCCCCAAAACCATTTATTGAAGATACTGTACTTTCCCTATTGGCACACAGTATTCTTCATTCAGATGGTAGATTATTATATAAGGGTAGTACAATATTTTATCTATTGTTTTCAAGATTTTCCCCAATATTTTCAAGTATTTTCTTGGTCTCTTTGCCATGACAAGTATAATGAGCTGCTGTTTTAGTAATATTTTTAGTCTGTAATTATTCTTGGATTTCTTTCCTATCTAACCCAACTTGAATTTCAAAATCTTATAGGCATACATGAATTCATTTTCTTTAAACAAATGTCTTTAATCCTGATCCACATTGCATTTCACTTGACAATTTTCATTTCACTTACATGATTTATTCCTATTGGCTTGGCATTTCACTACCTGAAAGAAATAATACCTTTTGAAAATTTGGCTGTACTATTGTAAATTGCCTTTCTAGATCTCTTATAACAACGCTAAATAGGGAAGTTCTATGTAGAATGTCATTGTTAATTTTTTCTGAAGAGAAGTGCTTATTTATTTATTTTTAAGATATCTTGCTATAATACAGTTTTTAGTCCACCAAAAATATACTTCTCCTTATCCTGCCTAGACCCGTGGTATATTTTTTGTTGTTTTAAATAGTCTTTGCTATGGAACATTTTCAGATATTTCTTTAAAACTAAGTAAGTTATGACTATTGTTTCATTTGGTGTCTATGTATATATTATTCACTTGAAGGACCCTGGTAGATGAGTTTTTAAAATAACCATGTTAGTTCTCACATACTCTCACTGTAACCATATAGTTTTCATTTGTTCAGTAAGCTAAAACTTCATTTTATTTGCAATAAATCCAAATTTCCAATTTAATTTGCTGTGAAAATGGTCTGTTTTAAGATCTGTGGTCATTTTCGGAAATTTCCATGTTGCCGAGGCTGATATATAGCCAATGTACATATATATTATTATGACCAGTGTCTATTCTGACTGGCTAGTGCTAAGCCATACTGGTTGTAAAATATTTTGAATATCATCTAGATATATACAGATATACCTTAGATGTGTGAGTGAGAGAAACCATCAGAAGAAGGAAAAATTAATAGCAATATACCCAATAATAATGGTATCTGATGTTTAATGAATGCTATGTGCCAAATAAGGTACTTTGTGCTCTAATACATATCATCCCCTTGAATCCGAAAACAAAACTTTGTCATACCCATTTTATAGAATTATGAAAACAGGGAGAAGGTGAGACTTATACAATGTCACATAGCTAGTTAGTGGTGGAGATCAAATTTGAATCCAATCTTTTTGGCTCCTTTAAGTCTGTGTTCCTAAACTGTATGCTATCCTGCCATTTATTAAGTTCCTGTTAATTTCCTGATAAAGTTCCTGATAAAGAAATAAAGACACGAAGAGCTGGAAATGAATGTTCCCTGCCTTTCTTAGATTAGGACAGGAAAATCAATTCATCTTCGGCTGAGTGATGAGTCATTTTCTAATTTTTTTCGGAATGCAAAAAAATGAGAGACATATAACCTTTCTCTTTTTCTCTATTTCCCACTGCCCAGGATGCAGTGTGATGCTCCAGCCAAATGGATCTTTTACAAATGGATCTATCCACATTTTGAGATTTTCCTCTTATGTGCTGTTGCTCTTGCCACTGTATAGAATGCTCTTTCAGGCCTACAGGAGTTCCTAAGTCATCCTTTAATGTCCAGATCAAGGGTCATCCCACCATAAGAATTTTTACATTGCCCAGCTAGAAGTAGTCTCTTCCTTTATTTAATTGCAGCAAAATTTTACTATTGCCTTTTTAAACACACATCATGTTTTCTTTGGATCATTGTTATGTACGCTTAGCTCATAGTCAATGGAGTTGACAGAACACTACCTATGTTCAAGTCCTAATGTGTTACTTGCTACTGTGGGAACTTCTAAAAGTTACTCAGTTTTTCTGTGCCTCAGCCTACTTATTTTTAAAATTGTTATATATCTCACAGGCTTTCTGGGAGCATTACATAAGTATAGCCTATTGTATTTAAACTTCTTAAGATATTGCCTAGAACACAGTAAGTGTTATTTAAATGTCTTCTATAATTGTCATCACTGTTATTGTTATTATTGTAGTATTTTTCCTGCTAAATTTTCAGCTCCTTTAAGGGGAAGATCCAAGACTGATTTATCTTCATATCCTTTAATTTGTTTAAAGCAGTGGTTGGCATGTAGGAGGCATTCAGTAAAGTTTTGTTGACTGAATGAAGGGGGACATAGAGACAGTAGAACATTTTGTTTAAAAAAAAAATGGGCTTTTGAACTGGCTTCACGTTCTGGTGTTATCTTTACCTTGCTGTGTTGTTTTGGGCTACTTAATGCCTTGGACAGCAGTTTCTTTATTTATAAAATGGGGACAATAATGACATCTAACTTACAGGGTGGCTATGAAGATTGCATGAGCTAACATGTAAAATAAATAAATAAACTACACAATAAACTGGTATAGTGGGCATTTAATGCAGTTAGCTATTGTTTTTACTAAGTTTGTAGTTGAGAGGTAGTACCCAAAGAGCAAGTGAATATGTCTTTCTTTTGGTCATGTTGGAAGCACTAAATTTGAGCTTGTAAAGAAACAAGGACAAGCCTGTAGCCTAAAATTCTGGAAGCTGATGAAAATGAAATAAACAAAATCTTTGACCCAAAATCAAGATTCAAAATGATTTTTGAAGTTTAACTTTATTAATTTCTAAATATTATATTTGGAAAAGTGAAGAAATCTGTGTGCTATGTCACACATGTTGTTTTGCTCTGATTTGTTTTGATATCTTCTGTTTCAGCTATGTTAAAAACATTTCCAATACAGTATATGCTAAAACAGATAGTTGCACTTCACTGAGGTCTTGAGAAAGGAGCATCACCTTAAATCTGAGAAGGGGAATCATATTCCTCAGGTATCTCCTCTGTGCTTCTCAGGCATCCTTGTTTTACCCTTACAACTCTTTTTTTTTTTTTTTTTTTTTTTTAAACACATTTTGCAGACAAGAAAAGTGAACCTGGCCAATGCCATTGGGCCAATAAGAGTTGGAGGGATTTGAACACAGTTCATCTCATTCTCTCTGCTTTTACCACATGCTTCCACCTGCTATGTATGACCTGGGCATTCTTTTCATCTTTCTGCTGCCTCCATTTCTGTCTGATTCTAAAGAATAACTTTAGGAATAAGATGAATAAAAACAACCTCCTAATTTTCCTCTGGCCTCCTGCTGTGATAATGAGATTGGGTGTTTCTTGCAAAGGCCTTCTTCAAGTTCTCTCTCTGCCTTTGGCCCATCTTGCTTTCTTCTTTTGACTTGTGACAAATCTCTTGCACTGTAATATTTACTATTGTGTTAGAGGAGTGGATCTTTATCTCCCATAAAGATGTGATTCAAGGGGCGCCTAGGTGGCTCAGTGGGTTGAACCTCTGCCTTCAGCTCAGGTCATGATCTCAGGGTCCTGGGATCGAGCCCCGCATCTGGCTCTCTGCTTGGCGGGGAGCCTGCTCCCCACCCCGGCCTGCCTCTCTGCCTACTTGTGATCTCTGTCTGTCAAATAAATAAAATTAAAAAAAAAAAGATGTAATTCAAAAGCATAAATGGGCTTATCACTGAAAAGGTAGTGGTAATATAAAGAAAGATTTACCCTTGTTAATTGTGGACCCAGAAAGCTGAAAACTCTGGCCTCTAGGTGAAAGATTGAGGAAGACTTGGGTTGGCTTGAAAAAGGGAAGGGAATGCTAATCATCAGATACTCACTTGGTGGTAATGTCAGATAGAACTTAAATTAGGTTCCAACACTGTGATGCCATGATTCTAAAAAGGAAGTGATGAGAATTTCAGGGAAGGGAGAAGGTGATCAAGAGGTAAGGAGGAGGTGCAGAGAAAATGTGAGAGAGAATGTAAGGAGGAAGTGGATTTGAGAAGGGGAACATTCAAAGAGAGCAAAGGGAAACAGCATTAATGTGTTTGGGCAGGCATGTAGTAGCCATTAGAGTATCATGTGGGGTTGGATCTTGTGTATCCAAAAGTGGGCTCATACATAGGGATTTGGGAGGTGTTGCTCCCTTACAGAATTTCCTTGAGTGTCAGATTGTATGTTTCTGATCAATCTTTTCTTATAATGACTTCAACTCTTTTTTTCAGGAAGGGACATGAATGCTGCATTTAAATGGGCTATGATAAAAACAAAAAACAAAAAACAAAAAACCCAGGAAGCACTTACCTAATAGAAGAGAGAATAAGAAAAGAGATTTACAATGAATTTGCTTTTTCCCTGCCAATGAGTAGCATTCTTAAGCAAAACCTGAGGGCATATAAATAGGAAATGTTATTTCAAATGACTAGACTTTTATTTTAAACATGATTTTTCTCTTTTAGCAGAAATAGTGAAAACGGTAAAATACATCCTTAAACTGTTGCAAAGTATTCAATTGTGAAAGAGCAGTGCGTATGTGCTGGGAATTAAGTTCTCAGGAAATGGCTCTGGAGACTTTCTTCTTTAATTATAGATTAAAGCAGACCTTGGCAGTGTCCTTTTGGATCAATATGAAATACAGAGCATAAATCAATACTATTAAGCAGTATAGTATAGAAGTTCTTAAAAAGAAAATGAAAAATACAAATTATCTTAAAGAAAAAAAATGATTTTACTTGACAATAAATCCATTTTGACCAAATTAAAGATTATGCTGTGTAGATATAGCTCTGCTTAGATCTCTTATTTATCAGAATGTGCTCATTATTTCTTTGCTAAAATGGCCCAGGATTAAACCATCAGTGTCCAAAACTAATTCTGCCATTAATTAGTGGAAAAGTTTTTTAATTTCCTAGGTCCAATTCCTTACCTTCAAGAAAATTGGCCTAGATAATTTTGAAGAGCTCCCATTTCTCACCTGTGTTAAGATGCTCTTATCAGAAGGATCTTTGAAATTTACTGACTCCAAAAGGTTTGAGGAAATGCTAGATATATGAAAGCACTGAGATTAGAGGAGGTAACCTGGTACAGAAGAGTACCTCTTCTAGAGGTACCTAGAGCAGAGAGGAAAAGCTGGTATGAAAAACTCGTGGAGATATTGAAACTTTTACTTACGTTGAATGTCATCTTTGGTGAAAAGTTTCTTTTGCATTGTTGTGTTTGAGACCTTTGATAAGGAGTTTCTAATTTGAAAGGCAATTGGAAGCTTGCATATTTTTTGAGGAGGATGGTATGTTTGAAATGATGCTTGAACAATTTGGTGATTTCTTAAGGTAATTATATCTCAGCTAGAATGGTGCCTGGCATATTGCAAGTGTTTGTGAAATAAAACAATAAAATAAACAAAATGGCTGATTTTGTAGGATAAGGGGAAGGCTGGTTGGGAAACCACAGCCAATATTATCTTTGTGCTGGGAGAGGAAACTAGGGAGACTTGCTTTCTGAAGGTGCTTTAAGGACTCTCAAGCTCTCCTTCCTTCCTTATTCTCTTAACTTGAATTAGGAGACCATCCTGATTTTTTCCTTCCTAAGCAGGGTCTCAGTTAACTAGAACTGAGTCATCTAATTATTTATTCTTTTTCTGAATTTCTTTTTTGAAAATAAAGAACTATAGATGACAGAGAACTATATCAGAGTCCAGAGACTGAATAAGTTTTTATTTTCAAATAAAGCAACTTACCTTGAATAGTTTCAGTGAAAAATATGTCCAGTTTGCAGAAGGGTTGAATTATAAAGACATTTAGCATTTAGTTAGGAGCCCTTGGCTAGTCCTTGGTTTTCCAAAAAATAACTTGTTATGATATTGGTCAAGTCATATGATTTCTCTGAGCCTTTCTCATTTGTGAAATAGGAATAATAATACCAAGTCTCCTAGCTCATGGAACTTGTATCAATGTCTAGAACAGCCCAATTTCAGCGTGGTATGAAATGTCAGTTTCTATGCAAAGTTAGCCAGCTGGCCTTAAGCAAGGTGATAGTCACCATGTACCTTTATGGGAACAAGAGGAGACAATCTACTTTGGGAGAAATGACAGGACCAAGTTAGAAAGTGGACTGTGAGGATAAAATAAGGTTACTTGGATTTGAATCTTGGCTCAACAACACTTGCTATGGGACTTCAGACAATTTTTTAAACTTGCATGCTTGAGGTTCTTCATCTGTAAAAGAGGATAATAGTAATACCTACCTTAGTGTTTTTATGACATAGAGTACTTAGCAAAATATGTGACAGCTTGTAAAGATTCAGTAAATGTTAGATACTTTTTGTTATCCAAAGGAAGGATGAGTAGTAATACAGACTGAAGGTAACAGAATAAAGGTATCTTTAGTGCCTAGGATTTGAAAAAAGTGGACAAGAAGGGTTGGCCATGAACACCCAAGATAGGGACATTCTAAGTTTGGAGCATGTACATATCTCAGAAGATACTCAGGTAGCAGGAGAAGAGTTTGGACTATGCAATTTATGTTCTGCTTCTATATCTGGGACTTTATTAAATTTAACATAGCTTTGCTCTTATTATTCAGAGAATTGACATGGAAAGAACAAAGAGTATAATATTGAATGTAAAACTTTTGGATCCTTTGGCACATTAGAATGGTTCAACAGTGAGATGATTATTAGAAGAAAGCCTGATAAGAGTTATAATTATTTTTATTATTAATTTTGTTTAGTTTGAAGCATGAATGAGACTTAAAAGAATAGTCATGTGATATAATTTCAAAGCTCTCTTTATGGGCCACAATTTCCAATCTTGCCTCACCTTACCTACCCTCACCTCAGGAATGAATAAATCTCTCGATCTCATATATAGTTAATACATTTACTCATTCATTATTAATTAGTAATTATTATTAATTATTATTGATTGACCAGGTATTATTTATCTAGGTGTTTGGGATACATCAGTGAATAAAACTATCAAAGATCTCATACTTCTTAAAATTAACATATTAAGTTAAGTTTTAAGTTAAGTTAAAACTAACATTTTAAGTTCAGTAGAGAGGGGATAGGAGATGGGGAGGCAGTCAATAAAAAATATCATAGTAGGAATGAAATTATATAACATGTTAGAATGTATACGTACTATTGAACAGACAGATACCAGAATAGAGAAAGGGGGAGTGAAAATTTAGGTGCAGTTTGCACTTTTAAATATGATGGTCAGAGTAGGTTTCATGGAGGCAGTGATATTATAGAAAAGACTTGAGGTTATTGAGTTAGCTATTTGTATATATGAAAAAAAAAAAAAACATTAAGTGAGGGGAATAGCCAATGCAAAGACCTTGGTGGTGGAGCATGCCTGGTATGTTTGAAGTAGAGTGAAAACAGAATAGCTAGAACAGAATCAGTGAGAAGGAGAATAAGGGGTAATCAAAGAGGTAAATGGAAAAGGTATAGGTCATGGAGAGCCTTGGAAGAATTATAAGTATTTTGACTTTTAATCTAACTAAAATGGAGAGGAACATGATTTGATTTAGGTTGCAAATTTTTCCTTCCAGCTGCTATGTTGTACATAGGTGGGGCAGAAGTGGGGATTCTAGTGAGGTTTTATCAAATATTCCAGGAAAGATATTATAAAGGTTTGAAGGGCATTAGCAGTGGAAGTGGTGAGAAGTGGTCATATTTTGAGGGTATTTTAAAGGTAGAGTCACTAGGACTTGCTGATAGATTAGATGTGGCATGTGAAAGAAAGTGAAGAGCCAAAATGACTTCATGGTATTTAACCTGGACAACTGAAATGGAAAAAGTTGAGGATGAAGCAGGTTTTAGTGGTCAAATAGCAGGATCTCAGTTTTGGACAAGCTGAGTTTGAGATGTCTATTAGCTGTTACAGTAGACATAATTCTAAAAATGTCCCCCTTCCCCAGATCTCCCGTCCTAACTCCTGGCACTATGAATATGATGTAATATCTTGCCTGTGAATATGTTATGTTACATAACAAGGGGATTTTGCAAATGTGATCAAGGTTGCATATCATTTAACCTTAAGGTAGGGAGATTACCACATAAGCTGTTTCAAATCTTAAAGTTTTTCTCTGGCTAGAGGCAGAATAAGATAGCAGAAGGGAGAGTCATATTTGAAGCATGAGAAGATTTCTACTCACTGGTGCTGGCTTGAAGATGGAGGGAGCCATGAAATGAGGAATGTGGATGTCCTCTACAAGCTGAGAACAGTCCCTAGCTAATAGTCAGCAAGGCAATAGGGAAATCTATCCTATAGCTTCAAGGAACTGAATTCTGTCAACAACTTATGAGATGGAAGCCAATTTTTCCCAGAACTGCCAGATGAGACCTCATTCTAGCCAACACTTTGATTTTGGCCTTGTCAGATCCCAAGCAGAGAACCAATCCAGTACACTCAGACTTCTGACATACAGAAACTGTAAGATAATAAATGACTGTGGTTTTAAGGGACTGTTCTTGGTAATTTGTTCTACAGCCATAGAAAAGTACGGAAGACATATTCGTTGAGATGTTAAATAAGCAGTTGAAGTCTAGAGTTCAGGAAAAAGATTTGGATTACAGATATCTCTTTGAATGTCATTAGTATAAAGATAGTATTTAAAAAAAACATATAACTTTGATGATTACCAAAGGAGTGAGTAAAGATGGAATAGAGACTTCAACCAAAGAGTTAGCCCAATATATACTTTAAGGACATTTTATTTTTACTATATTGTAGTAAGAACACAATTTAAGATTTATTCTCTTAGTAGATTTTTTAACTATACAATAAAATTTTAACTACAGGGGCGCCTGGGTGGCTCAGTGGGTTAAGCCGCTGCCTTCGGCTCAGGTCATGATTTCAGGGTCCTGGGATCGAGTCCCGCATCGGGCTCTCTGCTCAGCAGGGAGCCTGCTTCCCTCTCTCTCTCTCTGCCTGCCTCTCTGTCTACTTGTGATCTCTCTCTGTCAAATAAATAAATAAAATCTTTAAAAAAAAATTTTTAACTACAGGTACAATGTTATATGTGAGATTTCTAGAACTTGCTCATCTTGCATTATTAAAGCTCTAAACCCATTGATTAGGAACTCCCATTTTTCCCCTCTTCTCTCTGACCCCCTCAGCAACCACCATTTTGCTCTCTGCTTCTATAAGTTTGACCATTTAAGATACCTCAGATAATCGGAATCATACAGTATTTTTCCTGCTCTGGCTGGCTTATTTCACTTAGCATAATGTCTCACAGGTTTACCCATGTTGTTGCATGTTGCAGGATTTCCTTCTTTTCAAAAGTTTAATAGCATTCTATTGTATGTATATACCAGATTTTCTTGATCCATTCATCCATTGATGAACATTTAAGTTGTTTCCACATTTTGACTATTATGAATAGTGCTGCAAAAAACATGACAGTGCTAATATCTCTTTCAGATCATGATTTAAGTTCTTCCAGATAAATATCTAGAAGTAGAATTATCGAATCATATGGTAGTTCTGTTTTTAATTTTGGGAGTGCTTCCATACTGTTTTCCATAGGGGATATACCATTTTACATCCCCACCAACAATGTACAAGTTCCAATTTCCCCACATCCTTACCCACACTTGTCTTCTGTTTTGTTTTTTTTTTCTTAATAATATCTATCCTATTATGTGTGGAATGATATCTCTTTGCGGTTTAGATTTGCATTTCCCTGATGATTAGTGACATGAACATTTTTTTTCATATCTTTTGGCCATTTATATTTGTCTTATTTGGAAAAATGTCTCTTCAAATCCTTAACCCATTTAAAAATCAGATTATTAGGTTTTTGTCACTGTTTTGCTATTCAGTTGAGTTCTTTATATGTTTGGAAATTAACAAAGCTACAGTAATCAAAACAGTATGGTACTGGCATAAAGATAGACATAGAGACAACTGAAATAGAACAGAAAGCTCGGAAATAAATTCATGCATATACTGTCAACTGACATTTGGCAAGAGTACCAAGAATACACAATGGGGAATGAATGGTCTCTTCAACAAATAGTGTTGGGAAAATTAGCTATTCACATGCAAAAGAATGAAACTAGATCCTTACCTTATACCATGCACAGAAATGAACTCTTACTTAAATGTGAAACATGAAACTGTAAATCTCTTAGAAAAATATAAGGGTTAAGTTTGATAACATTGGTTTTGGCAATGATTTCATGGATATGACATCAAAAGCACAAGCAACAAATGTAAAAATAAACAAGTGGGACTTTGTCAGACTAAAAATCTTCTGCATAGCAAAAGAAACAATCCATGGAGTTAAAAAAAAAAAAAGCAACCTATGGAATGGGAGAAAACAGTTTGGATCCATGTATCTGAGGTCCTTCAATATTAAAAATCAGGAGAAAAAGAAGTAGCAAGGAAAGGAGATTGAGAAGGAGGGAGCAGTTAGATTGAAGGAAAATCAAGACATTATGATAACTTGGAAATCATGTGAAGAAAGTACCAAGGAAGAGTTATGGATTGTATCAAATGCTGACAAGTCAAGTAAGATGAAGCCTAAGAATTGACCATTAGATTTAGCAATGTGGAGGTTTTGGTAACTCATTCAAGAGCAGCTCTGGTGGAGTAATATAGACAAAGAAGAACTGATTAAAGTGGATTTAAAAGAGAGGGGAAGGAGAGGAATTAGAGACCCAAATTATAGAATACCTTTGTGAGGAGGTTTGTTACAATGGGCATAAAGAAATTAGGCAATAACTTGTGGGGAAAGTGAGTCAATATAGAAGTCTTTTTTTTTTTTTTTAAGATGGGAAAAATAAAGGTATGTTTGTGTTCTGTTTGGAAAGATTCAGTAGAGATGAAAAAACTGATGAGGGGAAATTTTCTGGAGATGTCCTTGAATAGGTGAAAGGGGTGGAATTTAGTGTGAAATTGGAGAGAAAGATTTTGATAGGAATATTTTAGTCCATCTTAGCAGGTGAGAAGGCAGAGTATGGAGGGATGTTGCTGTCAGAAGGATTGACATGATAGTTGGCATATTTCAGTAAATAGAAATGATAAGTTCTGACATATAACCATGGGAGTCAGTAGTTGAGGTAGGATAAAGGTTAAGATGATAGAAAAGAGGAGGTTGAGGAACATAGAGGCCAGGGTATTAGCAAGATCATTTATATTTGTATTGAAATTCTCAAAAATTAAAACAGGACTATATTAGGTGATAGTGAAGCAAGGACTAAAATTAGTGAGGACTGAGGTGAGGTTAGTCTGGGGGTTGTAGTGAAAGTAACAGTGAGGGATAGGAGAAGACATAATCTGATAACTTGACATTTAGAGCTGGAGGTTTTTAGGGAAAGAGGAGGGAGAATTAAAATGGTAATGAAGACCCAGGATGATATGTACTGTGCCACTAAGTCCAGTGGTTTGATGGCTGTAGAGGAAAAAACAAGCTCCATTGTAGGAGATTCAGGAAATAGTAACCTCATGGGAAGTGGGTTTTAGTAACAAGATATTAAAGGGAACTCCCAGAGAGATAGAGAAAGAGGTAGAAAATAGGATTCTGCTGATGACTGACTGAATTCCAGAGAGAATAGCAGATTGGTTTCAGGAGTTGGGGAAGGATGGTAATGGGGAAAAGATAGGAAGTAGATAGAAGAGCCTTTTGAGGATTAAATTGTAACAATGAGTGGTGATCTTGGAGTCTTGGGATTCTTACAATGACTGATATAATCAGGGATAAAGGGCTTAATTAGATTAGTACGGGGGGATTCAAGCAAATAGCAGCAAGGCTGTGAGTGTTGGGGAGTGGGGAGTACAATTATTAACATATTTTTGTCCATATTGGCATTCCCTGCAGCCAAGTTAAGCATGATAGAATTTATGATAAACAAACAACCTTCACTTGCACAATAGGAGCCTGTTGGAAATGCCAGGCCTCCAGTGGAAAATCACCAGTGACTCAGCTCCCAAGAAAAATGTCAAATAATTGGCCTGATTCTAACTGGGAAAAAAAAACCCAGAGAGCAGAATTTCCCCTCAAGTCATTTATCCTTCAGTCAGGTTATCATTGCTTGTGATGTTCAGGCAAGAGTGATAGGAGAGAAACAGGTCTTGTGGGTGTGAGCAACACCCCACTTCCCAGGAGGAAGGGGATTATCTTCAAGCAGTGATACCCAGCCAGGTATGAGGTACTACCATGAGCCCAGATGGATAAATTTCTAATTTGCTGGAAAACCTTCCAAATTTAACAATTTCTGATATCTCCATGAAAAGGTTGTAATGACCTCATAGCAAAAGCTGAGTATGGAAAACTTCTATGGGTGTGAACACTCACAAAAGTGTTGATAGAAGCACAAAATATTAGAACTAAGAGGGGCCTCAAGATCAATAAAGATCATTTAGTTTTGTATTTTCAGATGTTTTACACTTTGCAGGGAAAGCTGTATTATATTTTATTTTTTTTAGAAATCTTACAAGGAACCACAACATACATGAAACAGATAAAAATAAAACTGCAATGGATGACTTTTTAGATGCTTTTGAATTTCTACTCTTTGTTCTCTATCACTTGATGAAAGTGAGAATCTCTGGAGAAACAAGAGATTGTGTAACATGCTGTTTTGACAATCATTGATCCAAATGCCTTGGCTTGGCTTGGGTTAGAAAAGCATACTCTGTGACAAGGTTTTGAATGGAAGTTGTTTCTTCAGGAGGTGATCCAAGAGGTACCAGTAGGGAAATGGGGAATGACACAGGAAGGGGAAGGCAGCTAATACAGGGTCCATTAATATATAGGTCACCACTGTGGGCAACTGGAAAGGCAGTGTAGAACATACCTCTGAGCTACCCTACCTGAGGAAAGAAGAAATTGGTTCATTTATCTATCAACCATCATGAGATATTGGTCTAAGTTCTTTCAGGGACTCCTTGGCACTTCTTCCCCACTGTGTGTGTCAGAGTGAACCTCTGTGGTCAGGGAAAGTCTTCAGGTAGAGAGTTGGAGGTGCTTGCAGTAGGAAACTATAAGTGTGTACTGAATGGTGAATGTGAAGGGAAAATAGGATGGGCACCAGTATTTTATGCAACATCCTTCTTTTGAAAGGTAGAGAAGAGGGTGTCCTGAAAAGGGAGACAAATGATACTAGAACATGACATTGGATCTTTGTTCTCTGCTATGCTTTGAGACATTTCCCTGGCTCTCAAAAACCATGCATGTTAAAAGGTAGATGGAGTTGTTCAACAAATATTTATTAAGCACCTACTATGTGCCAGACAGTATTTTAGCAGATATATCAGTGCACAAAACATTCCTGGTCTTATTATGCATGTATAGTAGAGGAATTAAGGCAATAAATAATGAATATAAACAATAAATGAAGTACATAATAAGTTAGAAGATGATAAGTATTATGAGGTAAGGGTAAGGGACCAGACTTGCTAGAACAGAGTGAGTGAAGAGGTAAGCAGTAGGATATGAGATCAGAGATGAACAAGGAGGCTGAAAAATGTGTTTTTATAAAACTTTGGTTTTATTCTGAGTGGGATGGAAACTGTTGGAGAGTTTTGAACAGAGGAGTGAGATTATCTGACTTAGGTTGAAAAAGGATCACTTTGTTTGTTGCTTTAAGAGTAGATTTTAGAGGGCCAAGGGTGGAAGCAGGGAAATCAATTAGAAGGTTTCATAGCAACCCAAGTAAAAGATGATGGTGACTTGGACTAGGTGGTAACAGTGGAGTTAATAAGAAGTGGATGAATTCTGGATATATTTTGAGGGTGGTGACAACTGTTGAAGATAGTTTTGGATGTGGGTATGAGAGAAAGGAAGAAATCAAGTATAATGCCAACATTTTTGGCCTGAGCAGTGAGAATAGTGCTGTCATTATCTGAGATGGTGAAGACTACCAGTGAAGTAGGTTTCTGGCACAATGGGAATTGAATTTTGAGCTTTTCGAGTTTAAGTTGTCAAGTAGACACCAAGTGGGCATTTAGGTGTGTGAGTCTGGTATTCTGAAGAGATATCTAGGCTAGCATATTAAGTTGAGAGAAGTTAGAAGAAAGATGGCATAATATCCCCAAAGGCCATAGAGCTAAAGAAGAGTTCTGGGTCACTGCAAAAGTGTCCCAGAAGGACTGAGATAAGAGGAGGAACCTACAAGGAAACTGAGGAGGGATCTGTGAGGCAGAAAGAAGTCTAGGAAAGTATAGTATTTTGGAAGCGTCAAAGTTATGAAAACTGAGGTTAGAATGAGGATCATAGAGGTAATTTGTAAACTTGACCAGACAAGTTTCATTGGGGTTACACAAGAAAGCATCTTATTTGAGTGGGTTTAACTGAAAATAGGAAGAGGAATTTGTGAAAGCAAACCTAGACAACTCTTTTGGGAAGTTTTGCTACAAAGGAGGGAAGGCAATTGAATATAAGACGCCAGGGAAAATGGGTTTAAAAGATGGTTTGATTTTTAAAGATGGGAGAAATGAAACACATATCTGATAGGAAAGATCTACTGAAGTGGGAAAATCAATGTGAGAGAGAGTGGTGAGAATTGCTAGAATGATGTCCATGACTGGGCTTGAGGGATAGCATCTAGTGGATACATGGGAACATAGGCTTTTAAGGTAGGATAATAAATAGTTGAATTTTGGAACTTGCAGGAAGGCACTATGCCATAAATACACTATGTATGAGTACAGATATTGTAGATGGGTAGATAAAATACTGAGGATTTTCTTAATCCTCACATAGGCATCAAAGTCATTGGTTGTGAATGGTGATTGGGGTATATATATATATATAGGGTTTAGAGGCTGAGAAGAGAGGAAGAGAGGGGTGCCTGTGTGGCTCAGTGGGTTAAGCCTCTGACTTCGGCTTGGGTCATGGTCCCAGGGTCCTGGGATCAAGCCCCGCATTGGGCTCTCTGCTCAGCAGGGAGCCTGCTTTCCCACACCCCGCCTGCCTTTCTGCCTGCTTGTGATCTTTCTTTCTGTATTGAATAAATGAATAAAATCTTTAAAAAAAAAAGAGAGAAAGAGATATGAGATAATCATCTAGGTTTATGAAAGAGTGACTAAGAAAATAAAGTATGATTGTTGGACAACCTTAAGAACCTATTTGAGTTCATACTTAAGGATTTGAAGTGAGACCAGTTATAGATTGTATGTTGTTTTTCAGTCATGTTCAGCTGCACAGGGGGCAGGCATAGTATACATAACAAGCTGTATTTAACGAGTGTCGTGATTTTGGCACAGCCGATGTGATGAAGAGAGGCGCAAAGGAGATGAGGGCATACAAGGGAATGAATTGATTATAGTTATTTATTACAGAATATGCTGGGTAAGGAAGGAGGAGGAGCTATCAGTGGGTGAGGGAGAATACGTTGGCAGGACCAGTGAATTGAGGGATCTTATCAGGGGTCCTGGTAATGAAGTCGGGGCACCAGAGGGTGTGAGCCAGAAAGGTAAATAGTGGTCAGGGAGTAAGATGCATGAATTTTAGTTAATAGAGGGGTTGTAATTATTGGTAAAGACAAGGTCATTATGAGCATGGCCAAGGGAGTGAGTGGCTGAGACAAAGTGGAGGACAAAGATCATTTGTGGAGAGGAGTTCTAGGAATTGAAAGGTTAGGATACTGGAATCAAATGTATATTGAAATCTTGAGGAATTAGGACAAAAACAGTGTTGTATAAGAAAGAGAATAGAAAAAAATATTTCAATACATGTATGGGGTATTATCTGAATGGTGGATTATTGTTGCTTTAAATTTATTTCTTACAATTCATGTGTTACTTTATAATCAGAAGTAAATGATTAAAAAAGATGAATTTTTGTTTCATTTGGAGTTCAGCCAGGAAAACACAAATTTATATAATTTTATGCAGGTATTCAGGTGCTTATAAATCACTAGGAAGCCCGGAGGAGTAAAATTCATGGGATCAGCTATCAGTTTTCAATTTTACTGTGCTCCTGTTGTCCAGAGTCAGAGTGCTGTCACCTGTGAGGCAAAAAGCTGCAGGAGACTGCTGCTGACTTCACAGCTTCTTCACATCCTGTGTTGAGTGAATGGCAGGGGAAAGTAGAGGCTGTTGAAAAACTTATTTGTGCAAAGCCCATGAGTTTGGAGCTGGAAGAAGAAAATGGCTACTTTCTCATTTACTCCTTTCAAATCTCATGTGAAAGCATCTCCCTGGCAGAATGTAAATCATATCCATCCCTCTGCAGGCAGGAGAATCTGTACATGGTAGTTCTAGATGCCAGCCCCCATGATACAGGGGAGAGCATAGGAATGGAATGGGAATGAATGCTGATTATAGAACAAAACAAAGCAAAACACACTAAATATCCAGTCTACCAAATATCGCTTCATAGATTCAAAATGTATTTCATGGCTCAGTTTGTACTGTCTCTTAAGCTTGGGACTATGTCTTCTTAACTTAAAATTCTCCCTGTCTTGTATTCTACTGAGTCCAGAGAGAAGGACCTTTCTCTTTCTAGCACCATTTTTGGAGACTGTAGGATCCAGCATCAATGGAGAGTTTTCTTAAAAATTGTGTGTAAGTGTATATGTGTGTGTTTAGTGCACAGATATGTTTACCCCATAAATAGTCCCTAGTCTTAAAAAGGAGGGAATGTGTTGGGTTTCAGGGGAAGACAGTTACCAATATACTCAGAGCTTTAAAGAATCAGAATAGCAGAGCAAAGGGAGAGAGCAAAGTGGGTCAGCATAGTCAGGGATAGCTTTGTGTAAAGGGTAGAGCTTGATCTAGGCCTTGAAGAATAGGGAAGAAGAAAAACTCATAAATTGTCTTCTAGTTTTGACTTAGTACGGAGCCAGCTACATGACACTGGTTGTCCTTAGAGCTGTTCATAAACATTGCTGTTCTCTTCCTTTTGGCTGGGTACCAGGATAGTACTTCCGTAGACTTTTAAAATCAGGCAATGGCTGTGACTTCCTTGGGCAATGAAATGTGAGTGGAAAAGACGTACATCACTTTCGTGTAGACGTTTCAACTTGCTAGTTCCTGATGCCATCTTCCCTTTTCTCATAATTGTGTAAGCATGTACTAAGATGGAGCCTCTGTCAGTCGAGTATCTGAGGGATTATGAAGAGATGTGTCAGAAAATCACATGTGTAGTGTGAGAAGGAAGTACACCTTTGCAGAGCTAAGCTACTGGGATTTCTGGAGCTCTTGTTAGAGCAGTGTAACCCTGTGCATCCTGACCCCTAGAGTGACCTCAAGCAAACCCCTTCCTGTGTGGAAGTACCAATGTCCATGGTTAAGATGAAAGATTTAGAATAAATAAATTGTTTTAAACAAATTTTCCTTTCCAGCAGTAGATTTCAAGAGAAATCTACCAAGAAACCTAAAGTATAAATGGATGCAAAGAATGCTCGGTGTCCTCCAGGTGAGAAATCCTGGATAGAGACCAATAACATTTTGTCCAGCCCCAGCTCATTATAAGTCTCTGGGATGACCCAGAGTTTGGAAATTCTGGCAGCTTGCCCAACTTCTCTCTCACTGGAGCAAAACTGACAAATATGAATTTTGGTACCACAAATCAGTTTTCCTCGGATTTCCACTCCTAGGTAAAGTGAACATTGTGATTCTGGCTGTAGAACAGTCTTTGGAGTCTGACTGAAATGGCTTCTTGGTTTCTCCTTGACACACTGTGACAGAGGCAGCTAAGATGACCTACTCCTTGCCAGGAAACAAGGTATGCGGCTGGCAGATAACACTGAAGATATGCTAGTGAATTCCTTTACTAATGCTAGAGTGAATTAATGTGACCTCAGCTATGGAGATACTGGACCACATTGTTAGTGAGCATGATGGCATTTCAGAAGCTGGGGGGTTGGTGGTGCTGGGAGGCTTGTTGGTTAAGCATCAGACTCTTGGTTTCAGCTCAAGTCATGGTCTCAGGTCCTGGGATCAAGCCCCACATCAGGCTCCATGCTCAGTGCAGAGTCTGCTTGAGATTTCCTTTTCCTTGCCCTCTGCCCCTTGCTCTATCCAGGCATGCCTGATCTCTCTTAAATATATATATAGATATATAGATATAGATATAGATATCTATATCTATATCTATATATCTATCTATCTATCTATCTACATACTTTAAAGAAGCTAGGAAAAGAACTGTTAAAGAGACTAGTGTGGACTTCAGAGCTACCACTGGTTTGAACCTTTTCCACAAGAAGGGGTCTGTCATCTCCTGACAACTCTTTCTTCCTCTCCTAGTCCTCAGTGTTAAAATGATCTGGGTTTGAATCCCAACTCATTTAATGGTTGTCCCTGGGCATGTACTCTAAGGACCTTGTACCTCAATTTATTCAGCTGTAAATTGGAATAATAACAACTACCTGGTTAGGTAATTGTGAGGATTAAATGAGATAAAACATGCACAACACTAGGTACATACTTCCTTATGACTTCCACCCTCCTGATTTCCTTCCCTTTCATTTCAGTCTATTTGGCAATGCATATGGTACATCTTTCCTACTTAATGTATTATTTATATCTTCAGAAGTGTTGTTTTTATTTATTTGAAGTTTGTGGGCATCACTTTGCAGGTAGAGGGGTTGTTGGAAAGTTCTCTCCTTTGATATATTTTATGAGGATGTGTGTTCAAGTTCTATCTTGGCTGCCTCCAAATGCCTTTTTGAATGGTGGAGACACCTAGCTGCATTTTTTTTTTTAAACAAAAAGGAGGTCTTAGAACACAATCACACCTGTTTACATTAAAACTGGCTCTTAAAACTCCTCCTGTGCTGAGTTGGATATGTGGGGAAGATGAATGACAGGACATCCTCAGCAAAGGAAAGAAAAATTTCTTGATTTAGTGGCTTCATTTGCAATGAGGTAAAAATGGCAGCTAGGAACAGGGTACGGAGATCATAGGACTCCCTACGTTTGTAACCTGGGAGGTCATTTCAGTTTTAAATGAGAACCACATCTAGTGGGAGGGCCCAGTGGCTTAAGGAGTGGGATGGATGACAATGCAATGAAATCAGAGCAAGATTCAGAACCAGAAAGCCTGGGCTTGGTCCTTGACTTCTGTACTGATCTTTGAAGAAATTTTATCTTGTTGATCCTCACTTTTATTCACCTGTAAAAGGGAGACAACATTACTTAAGAGCAATGTTATGTGGCTTAAAGAGAAGGTACATGAAAAATACTTTCTGGACTCTCACCTGCTATACAATGTTTAGAGTTGTGATGATCATCCCCACATTTGTGTCTTATTGGGTGAACATATGGGAAATACCTTACAGGGGGCTCAGGGGCCATATTAAGCAAGAAACCTCAGAGGCAATATCTCTGAGGTAGGGCTGTTGACTTAGCTCTATCACTGTCTCATATATTTGGCACAACTCCTGTTCAGTGGTTGTGAGTCCCAAAGTAAGTTGTGATGAGGAACTTGATGAATACCTTATAGAAGTTGGTAGCAGAGCTGAGATTAGAATTTATACCGAGTTCATCCTTGTATCCTGGTTAGTCAGCTACTGCTAAGTGAGTGAGTGTGATATTAGACTTTGCATAAACATATACTAGCTCTATAGTAACATCCTTGTGAACTCTCGTGTGTTTAGAAAATGGCTTTCCAGAGGACAGGTAAAAGGCAAATTCATTCATAATGAATATTGACAAAATTTGGAGAAAGAATTAGAGGTTATTTTCCTCAGGTCTTATATTACACATCCATTGCATCTGAGGAAAAGACCATTTTTCTCAGGACTTGTATTTTTTAAAAATTCTGTTGAGACTTGTGCTATTTCCATCACTAGAAATTGTCATTTGTCAAAGTATTTATCATCCACCTGTGGTTTTATACAACAAACATGTACTGGGTATCTTCTGTGTTTAAACTGCTGTGTTAGAAAACCATGGATAATTATTTCCTTCAACATTTTATTATAAAAATTTTCAACCGTAGAGAAAAATTGAAAGAATTTTATAACCAGCAACTGGCTTATATAATTATGTATCTAAACACATTTATTCTTTTATTTGTTCATCAATCTATTTACTGTTTCTCCTAAACACTTGAGCATACATATCAGAAACCATGAAAGGTTTTTGAGCAGGGACATAATAAAACTTAAGCTGCCTGTCATGTAAATGTTCTCTATGAAAATATGGATGTGACGGTGCTGGTCTAGTGGTTGTGCCCTTCTCACTGCCTTTCTCCTTCTTTCTCTTATTTTTAGGAGCATCAGTTGTTGACTGATTGGGGGAAGGACAGAGAATTTCTATAAGGTGGATGGAAGAGATTAGGATGGTGCTGAACTATACAGGCATGTTTTCAAACATATACTGGAAAGATGATACTGGATGGGATCATGTGGCATAGGGCTACTTAATGTTTCTAGGCCTAACTTATCCAGAGCATCATTTTCCAAATTGTGCAGCTACTGTGCTAGGAGTTTTATTGGTATTTTTTCTTTTCACCTTTATGGCAGCTTTTTGAATTGTTTTTACTCTTCCCATTTTTCTGATGTGTATTCTGAGTCTCGGAAAGTTTGAGTCACTTGTTTGCATTACTTGGCCGGGGGGTGGGACAACTGGACTCGGACTCTAGATGCCCAGAACTGACATTTATTCAATCACTTGTAAGCCACAGTACTTCAGAAGGAAGTTTTATAAAAGCAAAGGAAATCAGAAAAAAATGATATCTCTTCTAATAGACCAATTATAGGATCCCTCAGTCTTATGGTAGCAATTATCCAATGCTCCTTTTGGTCTGTGGACATTGATGAGGAAACATTTGCCTTTTGAGCATTCTGCTAATTTGCTATTGCTGGCACAATATGCACCTCTCTGCTGGCCTGGCTTCTGCTGATCTGATTGACCTCTGTTCACTGGTAGTATTCGTTTTCTCTCATATAAGGCACTCATTGCCCTTTCTGGCACACCCATGAGCAGGCTTTTCCAACTTCATCAGGAACTAGGTCCTTTCCCAATGCTCATGTCCTAGCAATAGGAAGTCAGATTAGCAACTTCCTTTTTGAGGCTCTCAATTTATGCATCAACTTTGTTTTGTGATAAAATGTGAAAAAATGTGGAGAGATTGTTACTTCTGAGAGATTTACATATACCTGTTTTTAAAAGAATAGTGATAAAAATATATAAAATTTACCATCTTAACCATTTTTAAGTGTACAGATCAATGGTGATACATATATTCATATTGCTGTGCAACAGATCTCCAGAATGTTTTCATCTCGCAAAATGAAAACTATGCCCATTAAACAACTCCCAACTTTTCCCTCTCCCCAGCCCCTGACATTCTGTCTGTATGAATATGACTACCTTAGATACCACATATAAGTGGAATCATACAATATTTGTCTTTTTGTGACTGACTGACTTCATTTCACATTTGTCCTCTGTGTTCAGCCATGTTATAGCAGGTGACAAGATTTATTTCCTTTTTAAGGCTGAATAATAGCCCATTGTATGTGTATGCAACATTTTGTTTATTTGCTTATTTGTCAATATACCCTTGGGTTTCTTCCATCTCTTGGTTGTTGAATAAAGAGACTATGAATATGGGTGTGCAGATATTTTTTTTAGATCCTTCTTTCAACTCTGGGTAAATATCCAGAAGTGGGATTGCTGTAACATGTGGTAAATTTACTTTTAATTTTTTGGGGAAACCACGCTGCTTTCCACAGTGGTTGCATTGTTTTATATTCCCACCAACAGTGCATAAGAGCTCCAATTTCTCCAAATCCTCACCAGTATTTATTAGTATTTTTTGATAGTAGCCATCCAAATGGGTGTGAGTTGACATATGATTGTGGTTTTGATTTATATGGCTCTAATGATTAGTGATGTTGAGCATCTTTTCATATGCTTGTTGGCCATTCGTATATCATCTTTGGAAAAATGTCTATTCTAGTCCTTTACCCATTTTTAATAGGTTTATTTGTTGTTGCTGAGTTGCAATTCTCTCTCTCTTTTTTAAAGATTTATTTACTCATTTGAGAGAGAGAGAGCAGAGGGGAGAGGCAGAAAGAGATGGGGAGAGAGAATCTCAAGCAGACTCCCCACTGACAGCAAAGCCTGACGCAGGGCTGATTTCATGGTTGGGAAATCATGACCTAAGCTGAAATTAAGAGTCAGATGTTTAACCCAGGTGCCCCTGAAGGAGTTCTTTATATGTTGTGAATATTAATCTTTTCTCAGTTACATAATTGCAAGTATTTTCTCCCATTCTGTAGGTTGTTTTTCACTCTGTTGTGTCCTTTGACTACACCTACCTCTTTTTTGAAGATAAGCTTCTATGCTAAGTATAAGAAAAGCTTCTCAGATTAGAGCTTATTACCTATCCCTGTTATAGCTCTACTACATTTAACTATCACTTAATTAAGATCTTTAAAAACAGGTACAGTGTTCTATTCAATTCAGTATTCATAGTGCCTAGATCAATAATTGATTAAAATAAAAATTAAATTAGTTTCCCCCTTAGTTCTCATTTATATATTTATGTTTTCTTCACCCAGAGTCACTTTTCTTTTTTTTGTTGTTGGGGCTTTCAGAGAAGGCCATTTCATCAGTTTGTCCTTGAGTAGGATGGTTCCAGCATGGAGGACTATTAGGAACGGGAAGTGGTCACCATCAATTTCTACTAGCAAAGCATTTTCTAAAGCCTGCCGAGTCTTTAGGGTCAGGCATAAAGAGTACCAAAATGGTACAGGGGTCATAAAGAGCATTGGACAGAAGTTAGATTTGGATTAACTCAAGAGAAGCTACTTACATAGGATGTGATCTTGGGTCTTGGGCAAATCATTTAGTCTTTCAGGCAGTTTGTTTCCTTGTTTTTAAAGTGAAAGTTTTGGGGTCCCTTGGTGGTGGGGTTGGTTAAGTGTCTGGATCTTGGTTTCAGTACAGGCTGTGATCTCAGGGTCTTGAGATTAAGCCCCATGTCGGGATCCATGCTCAGCATGGAGTCTGCTTAAGACTCTCTTTCTCTGAAATAAATAGAAATCATTAAAAAAATAAAATGAAAGTTTTGAGCTCTAGGTCTCTTTCAGTTTTCATGATTAATCTGTAATTCTCATAGGCATTTCCTAATTGTTTGTGGAATTGAAGTGCCAACTTGCTTTTTCATCAGATTTGTTATTGTAGGAATTCTTAAATTTATATGTAATCTTCCTTTTACATTTCTGAACAGGAAAAAGCCAAAGTTGCTAGGGCAACTGTTATCTCTTAGTAATTGTGATATGAATTTTAGCAATATTTGTTATATAGCACCCCTTTATATAAGGACACTAATATTATTTAATTTATTTTATTTAATAGCTATTGGTCCAGTACATTTACAATGGAAGTAGAGGCTAATAAATTAATACTAATTATGGCAACATTTTTGTTTCTTTATTGACTCTGGCAAACACTAATTGTGATTTTGCACTAGGTTAGGATTTGCTTACTTATTTTGCAGATTTTAAAGTGACTGGAGGGACTGGTTAAAAGTTTCCATACAAGGGTGCCTGGGTGGCTCAGTTGGTTAAGTGACTGCCTTTGGCTCAGTCATGATCCCGGAGTCCTGGGATCGAGTCATGCCTCGGACTCCCAGCCCCATGGGGAGTCTGTTTCTTCCTCTGACCTTCTCCCCTCTCATGCTATGTTTCACTCTCTCTCTCTCTCTCTCAAATAAATAAATAAAATCTTAAAAATAAAAGTCTCCATACAGAGTTAGTGCTGTTATATTGAATCACTTTTTTATTTGTCCCTCAAATTTTGGAAAATATGTGTGTTCGAAATGTCTTAGAAGTCTGGAAATGTTTCATGATTCATTTAAAAGGACTTTTAGATGGAAAGCAAAGAGTCCTTAGCTGTAGTTGTTGTTCCCAGTGGGATCCTGTTGCCATCAATTATATTAGGGAAGAGTGCAAAGTCATGGCGTGTCATTGCTAAAAATAGTCTAAACTGTGGATCAACTCCAAGTCACTGCTTATGCTGCAGCAACATACCCAGCTTGTTTTGGTGCACCTGAGCCTAGTGAAGCCTGGAGCCAGGCATTCAGTCAGTCACATCTCCCCTTCCCCCTGCCTCACAGACCCCATCACACAATATACCTAACACACTTTCCCCCATATGCATACATCACACACAATGCCACCCATACAAATACATATCGTACCACCACCACCACACACACACCCCACATCACTTACTACACACACACACACACACACACACACACACAACACTCACACATACAACATGCATAGGGAAGAACTGAGAGATGTGGTGCCTCACTGAACATCTGTGTGTAGAATGAGAGATCCATGAGCAACAGCAGCTAATTAAGGCAACCAAATTGCTGTCAGGGATGCATAGGCCTCCCTCCTTCAACTCCCTCCCTCCACCTTTCTCCATTTGCTCCTGCTTGTGCTCTGTTCTCCAAGTCTTTGTCACCACACTGCTCAGAGTCTGACTGAATTCCTATTCAGAATTAAAGGGTCTTCGTGCTATAAAATACTCTGCACAGCTTCCTGTGAATTACTTTGTATTCAGGAAGCAGCCAGAGGCCAGTTGGGTCCACTCCCCTTCCTTGATCCTCTAAATACTGCATCTGTTTACAGCAGTCCTGCCTGACAAACAATTCCATTTTCCTTGAGTGACTGACACTTCTCCTAGGAATTTCACCAGCCAAGTCCTTCTCCTGTGCTTGAGAGTAATGTTTTTAGGAGCCTAGAAGAAGTAAAAGTCTTCCTAGAAATTTTAGCTACTTGTCATTTTGATCCAATGCCTTAGTCATCTAGCTTTGTGGGTTTTGAGCTGGTTGTGCAGGTGACAGGTGAGAGATTATATGTCATCTAGGGCATGAAGACCGTCTCACTGCATTAATTCATTTATCAGACATCAAGTGAGGGAAGGTAGGGGTGAGACTCAAAGCACATGGGAAAAATTCTGCACTTTTCAATTTCAACATTTTTATGCCCTCAAGGTAGGGGAAGAGAGTTGGACTGAATTTTAGCTGATTCTGTATAGGTTCTGCATAGATAGTATATAAGTTTCCTAGAGCTGCCATGAACAATTAGTATAAACCAGGTGGCTTAAACCACCAGAAGCTTATTCTCTCACAGTTTTGGAAGTCAGAATTCCAAAATCAAGGTATTAGTAGGTCTATGCCCTCTCTGAAGAATCTAGGGGAAAGTCTGTCCTCTGACTTTCTCTTAGTTTCTGATATTATCAGCAATGTTTGGTGTTTCTTGGCTTACAGATGTATCACTCCAATCTCTGCCTCTGTCCTCACATGGCGTTCTTCCTGTGGGTCTCTGTGTTTCTGTTCTATCTTTTTATAAGGACAACAGTCAAATTGGATTAGGGCCCATCCCAACAGTGTATGACTTCATCATACATGAATATATCTGACTTTATTTCCAAATAAGTTCATATTCATAGATCTTTCTTGCCAGTTTTTGTTTGATTGCTAAGGCTGGGACTTAACGGTGCTGTGTTGAACAACAGCGGTGACAGTGGATATCTCTGTTATGTTTCTGAACTTAGGGGGAAAGCTCTCAGTTTTTCCCCATTGAGAATGTTATTTGCTGTGGGTCTTTTGTTTATGGCTTTTATGATATTGAGGTATGTTTCCTCTATCCCTATATGGCAGAGGGTTTTTATCAAGAAAGGTTGTTATATTTTGTCAAACAATTTTTCTGCATCTATTGAAAGGATCATATGTTTCTTCACCTTTCTTTTATTAATGTGGTGTATCACATCCATTGATTTGTGTGTATTGAACCAACCTTGTAGCTCAGGAATAAATCCCACTTGGTTGTGCTAAATAATCCTTTTAATGTACTGTTGGATCTTATTGGCTAGTATTTTGGTGAGAATTTTTGCACCCATGTTCATCAGGGATATTGGTCTGTAATTCTCCTTTTTAGTGGGGTCTTTGGTTTTTTGGATGAGGGTAATGCTGGCCTCATAGAATGAATTTGGAAGTTTTCCCTACATTTCTATTTTTTGGAACAGTTTCAGAAGAATAGGTATTATTCTTCTTTAAATGTTTGGTAGAATTCCCCTGGGAAGCCATCTGGCCCTGGACTCTTGTTTGTTGGGAGATTTTTGATTACTTATTCAATTTCTTTACTTGTTATGGGTCTGTTCAGGTTTTCTATTTCTTCCTGTTTCAGTTTTGGTAGTTTATGTGTTTCTAGGAATTAATCCATTTCTTCCAGGTTGCCTAATTTGTTGGCATATGATCTTTCTTTCTTTCTTTTTTTTTTTTTTTTTTTGTAATTGTTTGTATTTCTTTGGTTTGGCTGTGACTTTCCTCTTTCATTCATAAATCTATTTATTCAGGTCTTTCTCTCTTCTTTTTGATAGGTCTGGCTAGGTATTTATTAATCTTATTCTTTCACAGAACCAGCTTCTAGTTACATTGATCTGGTCTACTTTTTCCCCCTATATCATTGATTTCTGCTCTAATCTTTATTATTTCTCTTTTCTTACTGGAACAGCAAATAAAGCTGTTCTTTTTTCCAGCTCCTTTAGGTGTAAATTTAGGTTGTGAATTTGAGACTTCTTGTTTCTTGAGGAAGGTCTGTATTGCTATTTATGTCCCTCTTGGGACTGCCTTTGCTGAATCTTTTCAGCTTCCTTTTCTTCCATCATTTTATCTTCTATATCACTGACTTTCTCTTCTCCCTCATTTATCCTCATTTTTAAAGCCTCCAATTGGGACTGCATCTCAGTAATACCATTTTTAATTTTAGTCTGACTAGAATTTAGTTCTTTTATCTCTACGATAAGGGATTCTCTAGAGTCTTCTATGCCTTTTTAAGCCAGCTAGTATCTTTATAATCATTGTTTTAAATTCTAGTTCAGACATCTTACTTAAATCCATATTGATTAAATCCCTGGCAGTGGGTTCTACTTCCTGTTCTGTCTTTTGGGGTGAATTTCTTCATCTCATTATCTTGTCCAGATAAGAAAAGAAGAAAGAAAGAGAAAACAACGACAACAACTACAACAACAACAACAGCAATAACAACACAAAAAAAGGAAAATCAAAAACCAAAACTAAAACAAAACAAACTAGGTATTGGGCATGTTTTGGTTTGCTTGTTAAAGGAAACTGGATCCCAAAATAAGAAAGTAAGAGAAACATATATATGTATATGTGTATTTATATATTTATATGTATGTATAGGTACATAATATAGATATAAATAAAATAAAATACAATGAAAGGAAACAAAAATAAAAATATAACATAAAAATTAAAATTAAAAAGGAATAAAGAATTGAAAAATGAGAAAATAACTGAAAAAAGAATACTAAAAGACCGATGAATAAAAAATACAAAGAATGCTATATACTATTTTCCCCAAGAGCTAAAGCTTTGCAGCCCTCTGTGATCAGTAAACCTTGTGAGAGTAAGTTGTTTGTGCTGGTCTTCTTGGGGGAAGGGCCTGTTGCACTGTTTCTCAGGTGGACTTGCCCTAGAGCAAATATGCCTCCCATGCACAGAGGAAGGGCTCAGTGTAAGCAGCTCTGGATTCCACTGTGGAGTTGTTTTACTCCCTGAAGGCTTTCAGCACCCATAGGCAGGATGGATATGGCTGTGCTCTGCTTTCTAGCCCTGGAGCTGAAAATTCTACTCCTCTACCCCCAGTTTCATTAAGTCCACACAGAAAAGCAATTGATCACTTTTGTCTTCCCATTCTTCTTGTGATTCCAGGGATCCTGAGCTCACACTGTCGCTCCTGGTTTTCCGTCCTGCTTTACCACCTGTACACCTTTAAGCCTGGGACATGCCACACTGTAGCAGATGTCTGAAAGTTCTCCTTCTGCACTCCTCTGTTAATAATACTTTACAGTAGCCTCCTTAGGCAGGCATCCTCCCCTCTGCCTATCCTCAGCTGATATCACACCAGATTCAAGTCTCTGCATTTCCTACCTTCCAAATGGTGATCAGTTTTCTACTTGTAGACATGCAGCATTTGTTTTTTCAGATCTCTGTTTGATTTCTTATGTGTTCTGTATGATTTGATAACTATCTAGTTGTATTCAAGAGAAAAGATACACTTAGGGTCCCTCTACACGTATGCCATCTTAACTCCTCCCCCTGCTCTGTTGATTTTGTTTGTTTGTTTTGTTTTGTTTTCTTTCTGTATTTCATTTTGGATACTCTATTGCTATATCTTCAAGTTCACTAATATTTTCTTTTTGCAATAACTCATCTGCTGTTAATCCCATGCAGTGTATTTTTCATCTTGGAGGTTATACTTTTTATCTCTAGAAATTCTATTTGGGCATTTTTACATCTTCCATGTCTTCACTTACCAGATTCAGTCATTCTTCTAGCTTCTTGAACATATGAAATGCAATTATAATAACTTTCAGTATCTTTAGCTAGTAACTCATTACCTATGTCATTTCTCCATTGGTTTCAGTTGAGTTTCTATTGTTGTTTTTGTTGTTGCTATTTATGTTATGGATTCTATTTTCCTGTTTACATTATTGGTAATCTTTGACTGGACATCAGACATTGTGAATTTTAAATTGTGGCACTAGATATTTTAAAAATTTCTGTATTCTTTGACTTGGAGGTCTGTTCTGTGCATTGTAGTATGTGTAGCAGTATCATTGGTCTCTATATACCAGTGGCATCTCTCCAGTGTGATGACCAGAAATGTCTCCAGACATTGCCAAATGTCCCTTAGAGGCAATATTGCCTATGATTAGGAAGTATTGGTCTAGGGCTATTTTTTTTCTCCAATTACTGAGGCCAAACTTTCCCAAGCACTTTATCTGGTGCTCTGGTTATCATGAGGTTTCCTATTCTGGCTAATGGGAACAGGAACTGTTTCTGGCTCTGAACCTCTTGGGTTTTTTATACTGGCCTCAGGTGGTTTCTTCACATGCATGTGCTGATTACTAAAACTCAAGGGGGACACGGCAGACCTCCAAACACTCTCACTAGCTATCTCTGACTCTGTTTCTCTTTCTCTTAACAGCTTTGTCATCTCTGGTGTTCTGCTTTGTGAATTTTAGGTGTCTTGGCTTCCCAGCCTTCCAATTCTGTCTCATTAACTAAGAAAGTCAACCAGGATCTACTTATGTTCCCTCTTTTTGTATCACAACCTGGAGACTTCAAGCAGTAAGTTGGGGCAATCATAGACCTTACCTTACCTGTTTAATTTCTCAGGGATTATTGTCCTTTCACTGCCTGAGGTCTAAAGTTTTGAAAAATATTGTTTTATTTATTTTCCCTTTTTTTAGTTGTTTCAGTTGGAAAGATAAATGTGCCTTCTGTTACTATATCTTGGCTGGAAGCAAAAGTTAAAACTATACCATTTTGACACATAGACATGTGTAGAATGTATATATGTATACTGCCATGGAGTATACTTTTTAATGTTTCTTGAGAAACATGTTATTGAGACTCTAATGTTGCCTTAATGCTCTTTCTATTTGATAGCTATGTTGTCCAAAGAGGACACAGCTACCTGTGGCCATTCAAATTTAAATATATCAAAACCAACAAAATAAAAAATTCAGTTCCTCAGTTGAACCAGCCACATTTCAAGTGCTCAATAGCCACATATGTCTGATGGCTGCTGTATTTGATTGGGTGGATAGAGAACATTTTTATCATCATAGAAATTTATATTGGACAGTGCTGTTCTAGAGTCTAGTTGGAAGAACTAATTCAAGCCTAAAACTTTAATTATTATTTGTTCTCTAAGAACTCCAAATCTATATTTTCACTGTAGTAGATGTAGTAGATGTCTTTCTACTATTTCTACCATCTACTATTTCTACCATTCCAGATCCAACACCTGTACATCTTTCTGTGGCTCCTTAAACATATTTTGTCTCAAATTAAACTCACCAGGATCTTTCTTCTGCCCAATTATGCATGGATATTTCCTCTCAGTGAATAGCAACATCCACTGCCACCCAATTACACAGGTCAGAAACTGAACATTTGCTCTCAATGTCTCATCCTATCAGCACTGAATTCTGTCATCTCAAAATTTCTAGTAGCCACATGCTCAACTGTAGCACACCTTTTTCCATGTTAACTAAGACCCTGCTTGCTTTGTGCTTTGATTCCAATATAGGTCTGCTAACTGAATTTTTCTCTTTCCAACTTTCTGCTCCCAATGAAAGTGCCTCAGTGCTATGTAACTTCAAGGATATAGAAGAGTATTATCCTACTGAGCTACTGGAAGGAAGAGAACGAGACCCATTGCTAAGTATCACTAATGACTATTGCAGAGGGTAAGAAGATGACTAGTAATTCATTAATTTTATAATCTGAATTTTGAATTAGTTTTCCTTCTAAATGTGGAGAATGGGTTGCCTCCAACTATTTATTAGTCCTCCTTGTGTTTAATGTTTCCCATCCTTAGCTTGGCTAGCTTATATGTGCAATCAAATTGTCATCACTTTATTAACCATGGTGGAACTTTTTAAACTCCATAAAAAGGAACGACTGATATTATTTGATATTCAGGTATCTGCCCTAGTGAATTTTAACTTGATTTTTCAGCACTTAACACAGTGCTTGAAACATAAAAGTATTCAAAATGTTTCTTGAGTGAAGTGAATGTGCTCTGCATATTAAATATTAAGTATTTTGTCCTCCCAACCTTACTGTGATATTACATTTTTTTAAAAGCCACCCCTAGAGAAAAATGTGGAAGGACTGAAATATTAACTCTGATTATTTCAAGAGGTAGAATTAAGGGAATGGGGGGTTAACTCTTTTTTAAAAAAGAGTTTTCTCTGTATTTTTAAACTTATTACCCAATGCAATGTATTTAATTTAATAAATCCAGTGAGATGAAAACAACTGTAATCAAAATTCTCCACACTTCAGAGCAAAACTAGAATAACCACTAATGATTGTTGGGTTGTGGACTGAGTAGACGGGGATCCAGGCACGTTCTGGAGTTAAGAATGGCTGGATAATAGCCCTAAAAAGAGAAGAGAAGACAAGGAAAAGAATGGATTCAAGTAATGGAGAAGGTGTACTGAGAATTGTAACCACTCAACTTTGCCATTATGAGAGAACAGGCACAAACGATATGTAGACAAATGGATGTGGCTGTGTTCTTATAATACTTTATTTATAAAACTCAGTGAACTGGTTGGATTTAGCCCATATGCCACTATAGTTTGCTGACTTCTGTATCAGAGGGAGGAAAGGATTGAGGTAAAGTTGACAGTAATCTGAGACTTCACCAATCAGGCCTGCCAGAGGCAAAGTTCTTTCATTCCAGGACTTCCAGTGATAGGCATTCTGGTTCCATGTGATGATTATAACTGTACTAGTGTGAGCTACTGAGACCGCAGGTATGGGTTTCCATTAGCCCATTAGCCACATTAACAATCATACCTCTTTGGGAAGATGTGTGACTAATAGATTAAAGCAGTTAAATATATCAACTAATATAACTTACTTTGGATATGATATACAAAGATGAATTTAACTGTTACCATCATAACCTTCTCAAACAGAGAGCTGATGAGGAGCATGGGTTAAGCCAGGCCAGGCTTGTACGAGTCTACTTCATTTTCTTGTGAGTCTTGCAAGATGCTCATAGTATCCCTTCAGTATGTCTTTGTGTCTGTAGCTTTGCTGGCCTCATTGCAAAACTCATTGTTTGAATTCATTCTTGATAATGCTTTTTTGTTTTGAACAATTTCTTGCCTGCTTGATCTCCATGTGCGGAGGCAGGGCCTCTCATTTCCTTTTGCTCTTCCTCTTACTATTGGGACTTCAAATTGTCACCTTGTCAATAGCCCATATCATTAACACCCTTGATGTTATTTCTGTTGTGTTGATGCTTTCTCATTTTACTCACTTTAGGTAGTCTTTATTTTCTGCTTCTTCGGACTATGCTGGCATATGGAGGATGGTCCTAGAGCATTCTTAACAAAATACACACAAAAAAATATGTCCATATATTTCTCTCAGTATAATCCTTAATTTTGGAGTAATAAATAGGAGTCTGGGCTCTTGCTAATGGGCTGTTTGGGCAAAAGCAAGACTTTTATTTTGTCCTCATCTCTGGGATATCTCCTGGCCTCTTTATTTCAAAGTAGCCTTGAGAGATGATATCATCCCCCTGAGTATTAGCATCTCTGGAAGAGCTGTTTGGTTGTAATTCTTTACTGTTGTCCCTACAGGTGCTTCTCCCTAATGCTCCCTTGCATGATTGAACTTAAGAAGAGAAGATGTTTTGACACAGCCACACTGAAACCTGGTAGAGAGCCTTCGGGGTCTTGATTTATATTATGCTAGAATCTATTCTGCTGTTGACTTGGGCTCTGTTAGGACCCTGAGAGAACCTCACTCACTCGGAGGAAGTCTTAACAGAGGTAGAGAAAATTTTGTTGAATGAAATGATGTGTCATGAGATCTTAAAAAGATCTTCTAGGAGAGTTCCCACCACTTATATTATTTATGTGGTTATTGGTGTCTTTGTATGCACTGAAATCACATGGTGTCTTAGTTGTCAACATACACTGAGGAGTAATAATGAAATACTAGCCAAACTTCTCATGCTTGTGCTCTGGATTGTTTTATCAATGGCAATATGCTAAAAGGTCCATGGCATTGTGTTGTAGATAAACTTGGAGGAGAATAGATATTTTATAAATGTAAAACATCAGAAGATCTATGAAATGGAAAAAAAAAAAAAAGATTTATGAAATGGCCTTTTTGGGACAGATCCCAGAACATGACCAAAGAGAAGAATGGCCTGATCAGAAGTTATTCTCTCATCCCAATATTTGAAAATGGGCATGAAAGCACAGAGCCCCAAGAGTCCTCAGCTTCCGAAGCAGCTAATATTGACCCAAGAAGAGTATAAACTCTGTCCAAAAGCTTTCCATTCAGACTTAGGGAAGAAGTAAAGCTATTTCAGGTTTCCAATGTAGGCTGTTAAACTTCATTTCATAGGTCTTGACTTTAAAAACTCAAGAACATTGTCATAAGTGTTTAATTTAGTCAGCTTCATTAAGAGTGAAGAAGATAATAGAAACAGTAACAAATAATAAGGATACTACATTTTTTTTGTATTTAAGACCAGTCAGGAATATGATATGAGGACCCATGAGGGACTACAGTTGAGGATCTGGTGAACTAAGTGTCAAGGGATGGAGAGATCCTTTGAGAAGTGGGGGGGAACAGTAAGTTGAAGTTTGTGAGTTTGGCCCTACATTGGATGTGTGGGATGGAATCTTTCCCCAGAGTGGAAGTCCAATCCAAGCTTCTGATGGGACTGTGGGTATCTACAAAGAGTATTATGGGCATGATTGGTACCTAATTCTTATAAGAATCATAGAAGAAGCCCATGGGACCGAGCCACCTAGGTCCTTATTCTCAAATCTATCCACTTAAGACTTACCTCCAAGTCTAAATGCAGGACCTTGGTGGGGTCGTTCATGAAGTGAGGGTTTGCCTGAAAAAGGAACTCCAGGTTGAGTGAGTGAAGGAGGAGGGGTCAGTTTCCCAGAATAATTAAATGAAAAGAGCACTGACATCTTCTGGTCCTAGGGTTTTTAGACCTGGCTTTGCCACTTAGCAGCTATGTAACCTTAAATAACTTACCTTTCTTGGTTGCACTTTTCTTCTTTTTCTGGAAAATTAGGGAGTTGTATTCCATAAGTTCCAAGATACCTTCTAGACCTAGAAATTCCATAAATAAAAGGGGTTGGGACTGAAGGAAAAATTAAAAACCAACCAGCAAGGAGGGGCTTCAGAAATGCCCCAAGTGATCACTGGCTAGCATGGCCCCTACTGAGTACTCTGCTTTCTTGGAAGTTAGTTGATTCCTATGTGTTTTTTCTTCCCTGAGACAAGCCCTTCAGCTCTGAAATTTAGGGGAGTTGTTGAACAGATGTCTCCTTCCCAGTCTCCATAAATTATGGCTTTGAGTGAGTTGGATTCTTGTGGTCAAAAACTTGCCAGTCATCCCTCATGCTACAGCCTGTGTCAGGATTTCTCATCTAACTGGTTGCAGTCATTTCCTAGCTCTCTCTTACAGACCAGGTCAGCATATATTTTGTCAGTAGGTCTAACCAAAACACAAAGTGCAAAAGGAGACTTTTTGGGACAAATAGTAAATATGTGACTTATGGGCTGCTCCTCCCTGCTTCTGAGCTCATGATACAACCTTAGAGTCTTTCTCAGCACAGTGCTCCAATCAATCACTCACAATTAAAGTTGGCTTATGAAATGAAATATGTGTCATCCATATTCTTCATCTTAGTATTACAATGACATCTCTAAAAACTTTGTTTAACTTTGTACTCCTAAAATATACTGGTCACTGGTCACAGGGAACTTAGTCCTCTATAACTCTCACCAAGATTTCCTGTATATCCATTGCCACATGGGCCTCTTTGTTTTGCTGTTGTCCATGTGTGAGAGTGATGCCTAGCCAGTCTCCAATATTACACTTCTTACCCCATGGGGAAACACATGGCTTCCACCAGCAAATCTCTGTCAAAGTCCAATCACTCTCAATATATAGCAGCTGGTGGGAGAGAATATGCTGCCAAATTTTTTCCATGGTTTCAGTGATCTCTCATGAAATGTTTTATTATAGAAGATGGTAATTTCAGTAGAATACAATGACCCTTCCGTTATATACACTGCAAATATTTAGTATTCATATATACCGATAGAACTATCTGAAAAGCTATTTTTTTTTCATTTGGGAAAACTTCCAGATGTCATTTCAGCATTATTATATAGATCACAGTCTTGTTTTCAGGACAGAAACTCAACTTGAGGTCAATTCTGAACTGTAGTTACTTAGAATCAAAGGGGAAAAGAAGCTAGTTTAAAAAACTTTATTTCAACAGTAATAAATATAACATTGAAGATGTCAGCTGCTGATATTCAATAAAGTAACACCCTCAAATGAACTGTATTATGAGTTTACCTCTTTCCCTGTAGGCATACATTTTTTAGGGTGTCTTTTGCATTCTGCCACAATGTACGTTTGTATAGGAATTTTATTTTCTTTTCTCTTTTGGTAAGATTTTATTTATTATTTACTTGAGAGAGAGTGCACAAGTGGGGAGAGGGGCAGAGGGAAAGGGACAAGGAGACTCTTGCAGATACAACACATTACATATATGTTTTCAAGAAAAATAATAACTGATTCTTAAGAGGATTTGATAACTCTATTTTGTTAGACATAATTCATCCTAACTTTACCTGGTAGTTGGGGTGACCATCTGTGTTGCTAAGTTGCTTTATCCTGAGGAAATATAAACTTCTTATCACTTTATAACAGGAGGTAATTTTGCAAAATCGAGTAAGTTGCCCCCTGAAATTTGTCCCCTACCCTTCACTTGAAAGTGAGAGATGGGGGTGTTAATCTTCTTTGATGTTGGCATCTGAAACAGATAGTTCCCAGGTCCTTGAGAAAGCCATTCTGGGTCATAAAATAGGCATAAAATAGGCAAATTATCAGTTGACAAAAGGTCCATGTGGGCTTCAAAAGGATTTATATACATTTCAAAGAGTAGAGAAAGTACTTACAATTCCAGGGTTTTTAGGTAAATGCTCAAGGCAAAAGGAGGAGTGGAAAATATCTTCCCCCTATTTTCAATAGGGAGAATCAAGTTATTTTTAATTAGTATTTGTTTTTGCTCAGCTAAACATTCTAGAGTAAGAGGACTCTAAGAAGGCTGGATAAGGAGCTAAAATGGTAAAAGGATCTACTTAGAAAATGGGGGTCTTGGGAAGAAGGAGGTGAACCAAGTAAGCGGCTCATTCTTGTATAGATCTAAACAGATTCTTTTGGCAAGTAAAAAGTTCCATTTGCCCAGGAAGGAATTGAAAACTGTAGGAATTAAACGTGATATAGAAGGGAGGAGAAACTGATTTCACTGAAGCCCAACCCACTCACTGTTCTTTCCATTCTTGTTTCCAAGCCTGTGAGCTATAGCTATTGTTTATTTCTTCCCTTCAATATTGAAGACATTTCATTATGCAGCTTCTTTCTATACTTGCTATGTTTATTTTTCTTCTTCCCTTTGTCCCAATTTTTCTTCAAGCCTAGGCTTACTACAGGTTTTTAACAGCTTACTACCATTTTTAAAAATAATCCTAAGACTTCTTTTATAGTCATACCTGATGATGCATCTTATTTCCAACTTTTCTACATTTTTAAAGATTCTGGGCTCACCAGAGAACCTTCAGGGCATCCACACTAGTCCCTCCTTACTTAGTCTTCTCTTTCCCATTCTCATTTTGAAAAAAAAATCTCATATAACACTTATTTGAATGCATTTATTATTCTTTAAGTCAGGATTTGATGCTAAATAATAAAACTTATTTTTAAAATCTTCCAACTTTCTGAGTCACTTTCTTTTATGGAGATGAGGGTATAGAATTAATTTTACTTTTCTTTTGAATGTCTTGGAATCTGGCTTCCCAAGTAGTATATGTTCTTGACTGAGCCAGCTTCCTCTTTGGCCCGCTGTTGCAAAATCCAAGGTTATATGGTTACCCTCCCTCCAGGATTTGACATTTCTATTTAACCAAGTCTTCATTCCCTTTTAGAGAAGCAGTTTTACAGGTTACTTTCTACACTTTCAGAGAGAAACAAATTTTGGAAGGAAAGTCCAAAATTTCTCAGGTAGGATTTGACCAAAAAAAGATGTCTTGATTATTGATCTCCTATATCACTTGTACAACTTGTGCTTATAAAGTTTATAACCTGAATTAAGGTTTATTCACATATTTTCTCAATCTGGTTTGTAGTCTGTTGTATAATTATAGAATTATTTACTCTTTCCTCCAGCCCTATTGCTTCTAAAATCAAACACTGAAGCTTCCTTTTATTCCTCAATTTGCATATTTTCTTGTAAATATATACTTTCTTGACAATGAAATTTACTACATATTTATATTGATCATATGCTTTTCTTGAATCTGGTTTCTATTTCCAATGCTGTATTCCAGCTGTGTCGTCCTACCAAATCTTTGTGAAATTTCTGGGGGTAGATTTACCATTTTCTACCTCATAGACCACTTTTTTTTTTTTAACCATGTTGCAACTTCTATAATGGGCAGAAACTGTTTTTATTTTTATTTTTCCCTATGGTGCATATCATAAGGTTTGAGGCATAGGTGGAAACAACTATAATAAAATAGTGAAGGCAGAATCTGTTAGTCCTAATTATAAATTTACATAAGACTAATATTTGAAAATATTTTTTTTCTCTTGTTAAGCCCAAATAGAGTAATCAGGGAAATAAAGAAACAGGATACTTAATTTAGAAGTGAAAACAAGACAAGCGGACCAAAATTAACTGACAGATCAAAGATTAAACAAGAGTAATGTAAGTTTATTTATTTGAGTAAGAAACAAATAAAAACGGAAGTATATTCAGGGAAGAGTGATTTATAAACAAAAACTAGTTTAAAGATTTTATTTATTAGAGAGAGTGTGTATGAGTGCAGGAGGAGAGGTAGGGGAGGAGAAGAGAATCTCAAGCAGACCCCACACTGAGCATGGAGCCCCACATGGTGCTCAGTCTCACAGCCCTGAGATCATGGTCATGATCTGAACCCAAACCAAGAGTCTGGAGATTAACCAACTGAGCACCCAGGTGCCCCAAACCAAAACTAGTTTAGAAGACCTTTTATAATTGGTTATTTTGTCTATGAATCCATGTATGAGTAATACAGCAATAGTGAGTGGAGTTCTTATCTACCACATTCATAATTTTGAACAGAATAATGTCTGATAATCCCATCCTTTGAATTCTCTATCTTCTCAGCCTTTGAATATATATTGTGGCTTATTTTGATGGTAAATGTCTAACGGAAATATTTTGGGAGTTAAAGGCACTGGCACTCAGCTAGAAATCCTACCCCACCAGCCAATTCTGCCTATCCATCAGGCCAGCCAGGCCTTGGTAAAGAGGCTTTTCCAATTGCAAAAGTAAGATAAGAACAGAATATGGCGAAATCAATTTGTCTGACCTGTATGATGATGTCTCTGAAGAAGGCAGGGAGAGTGCTTTCTCTAAGTGGGTTCAGAGTAGGCAATCAATCCAGAGAACAGAAAGCTTTCTGTTGTTGGTGGGAGTAATAAATTATCTCTCCACTGTGCTCTAGATGCTCCTGAGGGTACCCTTTGGATGGCGCTCCTTTCTGAAACACAAGTGAGAAACACACTTTTAAATTCCTGGCCCATGTTCCTTTCAAGCATATCGCTGATCCCCTCTCCTAGGAAACTGACTTGACTTGCTGGGCCAGGTTAAGTGTGTGGGTGGAGGATGTGTCAGATGAGTATGGGTATTAAGGAAGACAGTTGTTATGACGAGCACTGGGTGTTATATGTCAGTGATGAATCACTGAATTCCACTTCAGAAACAAATATTGCACTGTATGCTAACTACCTAAAGTTTAAATTAAAAAAAAAAAAAATTGCTCTCTTTTAAAAATTTTATTCATTTGAGACAGAGAGATACAGAGAGAGAGCATGAGCAGGGGGAGAGGCAGTGGGAGAGGGAGAAGCAGGCTCCCCACTGAGGAGGGAGGCCAATTTCAGAGCTTGATCCTCGGACCTGGAGATCACGACCTAAACCAAAAGCAGACCCTTAACCATCTGAGCCACCCATGCACCCTTTTTGAAATTTATTTCAAAATTTATTTGAATACCAAGAAAAGAAAGTTGTAAGCTAGTAGTTTCTAAACTTTATTAGGCATTAGAATTACCTGGAAGCTTTTAAAACTCCAATGGCCTGTCTTGCCTCATACACATCCAATCAGAATGTCTGGGGTGGGAGCCAAGCATTAGTATTTTTTAAAGATATCAAGTAATTAACAAACACCACTATTTAAAAATACAAACATAAGAAATAATTTTTTACCTTGTTAATTACAGGAGCTTCCTGGACCAGAGACAGGGTATCTTTTTCTGCCTTTGGTGATTTTTCACTTTGGAAATTTGCCACCCTTCCTTTTGATGACATTGCTCTAGTTTGGTGTAGATGTGTTGGCAATTACCTTAATACACTGGGAGTTGATACAGCTGTGGTTGATCATTTATTGATAATTTGGGTGAACTATGTGTAGGTGCAATACCTGATTCCCTACATGGAGTGATTTCTTTGTGAAGGGAATCTTTAAGATCTACCTTTAAATATCCTCTATCAACAATCTTTCTAAAATTCTCTCATTCGGAAAAAGTCCATTTTTTTAAAAAAATGAACATATGTTAGCCATTTTTGATTAATTTGTTCATTAAACAAATCTTTGTTAATCATTCATTCCATTCTTAGGCTCTCTTCCCAGTACAGGAAATACAGAAATAAGCAAGATAGAGCTGGTCACAAATCTCATGGATCTCACAATGTAGAAAGAGAAGGAAGTGATGAGACTGAAAATGAAAACAGAAGTAAATGTACAAGTGCTATGATATAATTTAGGATGCTTTGGGGTATGTGGGTGGCTCAGTCGATTAAGCATCTGCCTTCAGCTCAGGTCATGATCCCAGTGTCCTGGAATTGAGCACCACATTAGGCTTCCTGCTCAGCAGGGAGCCTACATCTCCTCTCCCTCTGCTCTCCAGCTCCTCCTCTCTCTCTCTCTCTCTCTAATAAGTAAATAAAATCTTTAAAAAAAAATTAGGATGCTATAAATGCTCTGACAAAAACAAAATTGGGTAATAGGGTAAAGAAGTATTGGAGATGGGCTGGAAAACATCACTTCAACTGTGTGGTCTGGAAACATACCTATGAAAAGTGACATTTGAGCTAAGACTCCAGTGACAAGAAAGATCCAGCCATGGGGAGGTCTGGGGCCAGAGTGTCCAGGCAGAGGGACTGTCAATGTCATATCCTCATATAGAATGAGCTTTGTAGGTTCAAGAAACTGAAGGCTACTATAGCTGGAACTAACAAATGCTGAGAAGAATGGAAGGGATGGGATCTGAGAGGTAGTGTCCCAGGATGATCTTAACTATGAGAAACTGGGGACGCCTGGGTGGCTCAGTTGGTTAAGCGGCTGCCTTCGGCTCAGGTCATGATCCCCGCGTCCTGGGATCGAGTCCCACATCGGGCTCCTTGCTCGGCAGGGAGCCTGCTTCTCCCTCTGCCTCTGTCTGCCTGTGCTCGCTCACTCTCTCTCCTTCTGTCTCTGACAAATAAATAAATAAAATCTTTAAAAAAAAAAAAAACTATGAGAAACTGAGCACTGAGACTCAGACTGACTTAGACAATAAGGAAATTATCTCACATGGAATGTTTGAAGATAGGCCAGTCTTCAGGGTTACTTGCTTCAATAGCTCAATGATGCACTCAAGAGGCAGGTTTTCCCCACCTCCTTAATATGTCATCTTTTTGCAGCTTCTCTCATGACCTCATGCTGGTTGCAGTTGATTTAGATATTACATTCAAGCACCATACATGTATGAAAATATCTGTGGACTCTAGCAAAACAAAACAAGTGAATAAACAAAAAAAAAGCAGAAACACATCTGCAAATACAGAGAACGAACTGATGGCTGCCAGAGGGAGGAGGTGGGGGGAATGCGTAAAATGGGTGAAGGAGGCTGGGATATACAGGATTTCAATTATGAAATGAGTAAGTCACAGGGGTAAAAAACACAGCATAAGGAATATAGTCAAAGGTATTATACAAAAGCATTGTATGGTGACAGATCGTAGCTGGACTTGTTGTGAGTATAGCATAACATATAGGCTTATCAAATCATTATGTTGTATAGCTGAAACTAATGTAATGTGTGTCAACTATTCTTCAATTAAAAAAGAAGAAGAAGAAATGTAAGACTTAAGGAATTAAAAATTCTGGATGTAGCATCCAGTCATCAATATTTTTACAGGCCTTCTGGTTGATTATTATGTACACTTAATTGTTAGTTTTAGCTTTTAAGTGTATATGCAAAGTAGAACAAGGTATAAATTTGTAAGATCTATTGACAATTGTAACCTATCTCTAAGTTTGAGAAAGTCAAAGAGAAGTGATTGCAGGATTTCTGCAGGTAAACACAGGCTGGGGAACCTCATACCAACTTTACTATGCCTTTGGGGAAAAGGAGAAACTAAAATAGATTTTATTTACATCTGGAGCATTAAAGCACTGCCTAGTCTTAGTAAATTTGTGGTGTAAATGAAAAGTCACCTGGAATTTGAATAAGACTAATTCAAATTCTGATTTCAAGCCCTGGAGCAATCCACTCAGAGAGTTTAAAACTTCCCCATGAGGTTTGTCTTCTTTTCTTCTTTTCTTAAAAACTTTCAAAAAGCAGACATTATTTTTTAGAACAGTTTTAAATTTAGAACAATTGAACAGATAGTACAGAGAGTTCCCATATACCACCCACCTCTTTCCTCTTTTATTAAAATTTTACATTAGTGTGCTACATTTGTTACAATTAATGAACCAATTTTGATATATTACTATTAACCAAAGCCCATTGTTTGTTTAGATTTCCTTATTTATATCTAATGTCCTTTTTCTGTCCCAGGATCCCATCCAGATGCCACACCACTGTTAGTTGGTATAGGTTCCTCTTGGATATGATAGTTTCTCAGATTTTCTTGTTTTTGCTGACAGTTTTGAGAAGTACTGGTTGGGCATATTGTAGGATACTTTTTGACTGGAGTTTGTATTATGTTTTTCTAGTGATTAGACTACGCTTATGGGTTTTTGAGAGAAAGACCACAGAAATAAAATGTCATTTTCACCAAGAGCACACACTATCAATATGATTTATAACTATTGATGTCGACCTTAATCATCTGGACTGAAGTGGTGCTTCTCAGAGTTCCCTTTAGGGTGGAATATCTGCATAATTTATTTGGAATTCTTCTTCATGAGAGATTTGTCTCCTCTCCCCATTTATTAATTTACTTGACCTTTCATTTATGGATCTTATACTTTGATTTACAATCCTTTGATTTACTACAACTTTATTTTGTTGCTGAAGTTATACCAGTTTTGGCCACTAGAGACTCTTTCAGTTAGCTCCTGTGACCCTTTAACATACTTTGTCAATAAGTATGTGTTACCACTTCCCTACTTTTTGATGCTACAAGATGCTCCAGGCTCATCTTGCATATTTCCTGTCTCAGTCTTAGAATCATTCAAATTTGAGAATCACTGGTTTAAGCTAATTATTTGAGGAAAGAATATATGTTTAGGAGCACAGGAGCACAGGATCAGATCATTAGAAATGTAGACCAAAGTAAAGAATTAGATATTATTCTGGGCATTGTTAAAATGCCACTGGAAGTTTTAGTCAGAGGAGAGATATTCCTGGATATATCTGCTGAATGGAGAATACATTGCAAAGGAAAGGAAGAATAAACATAGAGAGATAATTTAGCAATTTAACCTAGAGAAAACTGACAGTGACTTGAACTGAAGGGGTAGTAATGGAGAGAGTGAGAGGTGGCTGGATTTGGAATGTGTTTTGGAGGTATAACCCAAAATGTCAGTTGATGGATTGATGAATGGAATATGGAGGTAGAGTAGAGAGCTGAAGGGAATGAAGGAAAGAAATCATGGATTAAAAATAAAGGACACAAATGGATGAAAGACCTGAATGTGAGACAGGAATCCATCAAAACCCTAGAGGAGAACACAGGCAGCAACTTCTTTGAACTTGGCTGAAGCAATTTCTTGCTAGACATGTCTTCCAAGGCAAGAGAAACAAAAACAAAAATGAACTGTTGGGACTCATCGAGATAAAAAGCTTTTGTACAACAAAGGAAACAGTCAACAATACTAAAAAACAACCTACAGAATGGGAGAAGATATTTTCAAGTGTTTTATCAGATAAAGGGCTAGTATCCAAAATCTGTAAAGAACTTATCAAACTCAACACCCCAAAACCAAATAATCTGGTCAAGAAATGGGCAGAAGACATGAACAGACATTTCTCAAAGAAGACATACAATGGACAACAGACACATGAAAAAATGCTCAACATCACTCAGCATCAGGGAAACACAAATCAAAACTACCGTAAGAAACCACCTCGCACCAGTCAGAATGGCTAAAATTAACAACTCAAGAAACAGCAGCTGTTGGTGAGGATGCAGAGAAAGGGGAACCCTCTTACACTGCTGGTGAGAATGCAAGTTGGAACAGTCATTCTGGAAAACAGTATGGAGTCTCTTCAAAAAAATTAAAAATAGAGCTATCCTGTGACCCAGCAATTGCACTGCTCAGTATTTATCCAAAGGATACAAATACAGTGATTTTAAGGGGCACCTGCCCCTATGTTTATAGTAGTAATGTCCACAATAGCCAAAGTATGGAAAGAGTCTAGATTTCCATCAACAGATGAATGGAAAAAGAAGATGTGGTATAGATATACAATGGAATATTACTCAGCCATCCAAAAGAATGAAATCTTACTATTTACAATGATGTGGATGGAACTAGAGGTTATTATGCTGAGTGAGGTAAGTCAGAGAAAGACAAATACCCTATGATTTCACTCATATGTGGAATTTAATAAACAAAACAGGGGGCGCCTGGGTGGCTCAGTGGGTTAAAGCCTCTGCCTTCGGCTCAGGTCATGATGTCAGGGTCCTGGGATCGAGCCCCACATTGGGCTGTCTGCTCAGCAGGGAGCCTGCTTCCCCCTATCTCTCTGCCTGCCTCTCTGCTGACTTGTGATCTCTGTCTGTCAAATGAATAAATAAAATCTTTAAAAAAAAAAGAAAACAGAAGATCATGGGGGAAAGTAAGGAAAAATAAGATGAAAACAGAGAGGGAGGCAAACCATCAGAGACTCTTACCTATAGGGAATAAACTGAGGATTGCTGGAGGGGAGGTGGGTGGAGAGATGAAGTAACTGGGTGATGGGCGTTAAGGAGGCCATGTCATGTAATGGGCATTGGATGTTATATGCAACTGATGAATCACTAAACTCTACTCCTGAAACCAATAATACACTATATATTAATTAATTGATTTTAAATAAAAAAAAAAAAACAAACAGCAAAGGACCAAAGAACCAAAGGATCAAGAACAATGGGTGGGTGGTGGTGCTATCAGGTGAGGCAGGCAAATTTGCAGACGTGCAGGTTTTGGGCTTGAGAATAAATTTCTGTGTTGGACACATTAAATTTGAGATGTCTGTTAAACAAACAGGACACAGTAAGTGAATAGCTTGCAGGTTTGCAAGTAGATAAGCAGATTTGAACTTGGGGAAAGGTCAGGGTTAGAGATGTAAATCTGGGAATACTTAGCACTGAGATGATATTCAGAGTCATGATAATAATATTCTGAGTTGTATAACTACATGATAATGCCTTTAGGCAGAAAAGGAAGACTCAAGAAAGAGACTATTAAAGGGAAATAAATAGAATAAAACATGGAATCTGATGTCATAGAAGCCAAGCCAAGAATGAGTTTCAGGAAGGAGGTAGTAACAGCCCTGCGGAATGCTGCTGAGACATTGAGGAAGATGAAAACAGAGAATTTCTCATAGAATTTGGCAAAAGTGATATTGGTGGTAATTTTGACAAGAGCTGTTTCAGTGGAGTGGTGGGGATGAAAGTTTGTTTGGAATGGTTTCAAAGAGATTGGATAGTGAGAAAGTAGAGAATGACCATGGGCAACTCTAGACTAATTTTATTGCAAAGGGTGTAAAAAAACAGGATAGTAACTTTAAGGTAATTTGGGTGTTCGTTTGCAAACTGACCCTTTTACATGGAGGGTAAGGATAGGCAGACCACTCCAGATTGGTAGGTGGCAGGTTTTAATAAGCAAAAGAATTTGTTTATAAGACTTGTGTTGGACAGCCTCAAGATAAGTAAATCTGTGCATCCACCCACCAGAATCTTAAAATTCATGTGGAAACCTTAAACAGGTTCAGTCACAAAATATGCCCAGATGGTCACAGTAGCTCATTATTCTGTCAGGTCTGTGTCCTTGGTCAGCCTCCAGTGCAGGAAAAGCAAGTGAAATGCATATTCCAAGGAGAGGGAAGTGAGCAAGAAGTCTCTGATTGCTTTGGTCTAGCTCAGGGGTCATCCAGCCATCACATCCTTTTGATGACCTCTTCAAACAGTGGGAATAAGGAAGATTTTTAAAAGGGATTTATTTGTTTATGAGAGAGAGAGACAGAGAGAATCCCAAGCAGACTCCAGGCTGAGCTTGGAGCCTCACACAGGGCTCAATCGATCTCATGACTCTGAGATCATGACTTGAGCTGAAACCAAGTGTCTGACGTTTGGCTGACTGTGCACCTAGGTACACCTCAAGGAAGATTTTTTTTTAAAAGATGTGAAATATTTGAATATGCTTGTATGCCAGTGGGAATGATCCAGTTGAAAGAAGTAAAATGATAATTAGAGAAGCGAGGAGATTATTGTTATTTAGTAGAAAACCAAGGGACTCTACTATGGGATGGTTACATTTTGATAAGGAAAGAGGATATGAAAAGATTCGAATAGTAAGAGGTCCTAGAAACTAAAGAGAGTAAGTGAAGTGTGCCAAAGACAAACTTCAACTTAAATTAAATTTGAATTTAGTATGTGGGTTTGCTCCAGGTCTGACATTTAAATCTGTACTTAAGTCTGGATAGGTATCTTTTCTGCATGTGTTTTAACCTGAAGGGTTATATAGGGATGGGTGTTGTTGAAAGGATGCAAAGAAGTATAAATGAAATTTAGATAAATTGAAAAGCATTTTGGCTAATGAATTTATAAGGGAGATTACAAGAATTAACTATAGCAAGATAGCAGGAGTATAAACAAGAAAAGAAGTACATTAAAAAATCAGGTGACAGTTGTAATTGGCTTATGAAGGAGAGATACTTGGATCAAATTGAAAGACAGGGAGAGTAGAAAAAGGTTAATTGGATATCGTTATTTATAAGTTTGTATGTCTTACATTTCTTAGTCTATGAAAGTACAGACTACGTTATGCTTATGTAGGCAAGAATTGTGTATGGAAAAAAATAAGCATTTTCTGGTGATTTTTCAGAAGTACATAGAGGAACACAGACAGTATCACCTTTGAAGAATTGCATTGTGACCCTTCTAGGACAGAACTGAAAGCTCTGCAGTTGATAAGTTGGCCCGAGGGCAGAAAAAGAGAAGGACAATTACCAGAATGCTGGTAGCACAGGTGCCACACCACATCATTACAGACATTACATTCTCCCTTCTCAATACCTCATTTCCACCCTGTATGCATACCAGTATTTCTTTCAAAGTTCATAAGGAAGAAGGCAGCTATTTTACAGAGCTGGTAGAGTGGGATTGTTAAGAATTTTGTCTTTGGGGTAGATAATCTGTGTTTCTTCTATCTCAGTTTTATTACTCATTATTTAACATTTTTGAGCTCAACTTTTCTCATCTGTCAAAGGTCTGTAATAACAACAATACTCTCCTACCCCACGGGATAAGCATGCGGTTTACATCCAATCACTCCCAGAATCACACCTTACTAAAGAAAATACCCATTCATACATGGAAGAGGAAGCAGATAACAGGTGATAGACCTACAATGTCTAAAGTATTTGTGTATATTATAATGTTTATTATTCTTAAAATGCCTTGAGCTAGTTGGTTTGGTTTTATCTCCATTTTATAAATGAGAAAACTGAAGTTGATTAAGGTAAAACCTTGCCCAAATCCACTGAACCAGAGGGTTAAACCCCAAGTTTATCTGATTTGTAAACTATTTTCTTTCTGAAAATAGTTTATGATTTTCTTTCTGAAAATAGTACATGATGTTACCATTCATCCCACTGATTTTAGGTTGACGACATAAATAAATAAAGTAGTCATGATAGTAAAGCCAACATAATTGTGATTTGTATTTGTTCTGGTATACTGTTTCCATAGCCAGGCCCCTTGCTATTGCCACTATTTATTGTAGAAGTGTTTTTCAATTTTGCCTGCAAATTGCAATCATCTGGACAGATTAACACCATCATTGCCTGGATCTGACCCAGAGATTATGAACTATGTGATAGATTATGTGATAGACACTGAGAGTTTCAAGCTCTTTAGGTTTTTCTATTGTGCAGCCAAGATTAGGAAGCATTGCACTAAAGGAAACTGCATTCCCCACAGCCTTTTTGAGCAGCAGTGGTTATTTTAAGGTCATATGATCCTGCAATATTCACTCTTAGCCCCACAACTGGTTAGGTTAAAATTAGCCAATTTATAGGATCGTTAAAGGTGAACCACATAACTTTGTATAAAACTGAATAGCTGGGGCACCTGGGTGTTCAGTCAGTTAAACATCTTCTTTCAGCTCAGGTCACGATCCCAGAGTCCTGGGATAGAGCCCTGCATCAGGCTTCCTGCTCAGTAGGGAGCCTGCTTCTCCCTCTCTCTCTGCTGCTCCCCCAGCTTGTGCTCTCTTGCTCTCTCTGTCAAATAAATCTTCAAAAAAAAAAAAACAAAACAAAATAAAACAAAACTGGACAGCAACATGCAGAAGAATGAAAGTGGACCACTTTCTTACACCATACACAAAAATAAATTCAAAATGGATGAAAGACTTTAATGTGAGATAGGAAACCATTAAAATCCTGGAGGAGAATGCAGGCAGAAATCTCTCTGACCTCGGCCACAGCAATTTCTTACTAGACATGTCACCACAGGAAAGGAAAACAAAAGTAAAAATGAGTTACTGGGACTTCATCAAGACAAAAAGCTTCTGCAGAGCAAAGGAAATAATCAACAAAACTAAAAGGCAGCCTATGGAATGAGAAGATATTTGTAAATGACATATCTGATTAGTATGTACTAGTGTTTGTAAGGATTAGTATCCAAAACCTACAAAGAACTTATCAAATTCACCACCCAAAAAACAACCCGGTTAAGAAATGGGCAGAAGCATAAACATACATTTTTCTAAAGACATCCAGATGGCCAACAGACACATGAAAAGATGCTCAACATCAGCCATCATCAGGGAAACACAAATAAAACCACAATGAGATACCATCTCACACTTGTCAAGATGGCTAAAATCAACACAAGAAACAGCAGGTGTTGGCAAGAATGCAGAGAAAGGCAAAACCTCTTGCACTATTGCGGGGAATAAAAACTGGTGCAGCCACTGTGGAGAACAGTATGGAGGTTCCCCAAAATGTTAAAAATAGAACTACCTATGATTCAACAATGGCACTATTAGGTATTTATCTAAAAGATACAAAAATACAGATACGAAGGGATACATGCACTCTGGTGTTCATAGCATCATTAACAACAATAGCCAAACTATGGAGAGAGTCTAAATGTCCATTGATCAATGAATGGATAAAGAAGATGTGGTATATATATATGTAATGGAAGATCACTCAGCCATAAAAATGAATTAAATCTTGCCATTTGCAATGACTTAGATGGAGCTAGAGTATATTAAGCTGAGTGAAATAAATCAGTCAGAAAGACAAATACCATCTGATCTCACTCATATGTGGAATTTAAGGAAGAAAACAGATGAACATATGGCAAGAATGAAAAGAGAAAAAGGAGAGAGAGTAATAAGCCATCAAAGACTGTTAATGATAAAGAACAAACTGAGGGTTGATGGAGCAAGATGGGAGGGGGAATGGGCTAGACAAATGATGGGTATATAGGAGGGCACTTGTTGTGATGAGCACTGGGTGCTGTATGTAAGTAATGAATCACTGAATTCCACTTCAGTAATCAATATTGCACTGTATATTAACTACCTAAAATATAAAAAAATCAGCAAAACCACACAAAAAGATAAGATGAGTTAATCAGATGCTCTTTTTTTTTGAAATTTAATTGGAAAATACCAAGAAAAAATAGTTGTAACTAGTAGCTCCCTAATTTTATTAGTCATTAGAATTACTTGGAAGCTTTTAAAACTTCCAGTGGCCTATCTTACCTCATACATATCCAATCAGAATGTCTAGGGTGGGAGAAGATATTCGCAAATGACAGTGCAGACAAAGGGCTGATATCCAAGATCTATAAAGAACTTCTCAAACTCAACATGCAAAAAACAGATAATCATGTGAAAAAATGGGCAGAAGGCATGAACAGACACTTCTCCAATGAAGACATACAAATGGCTACCAGACACATGAAAAAATATTCATCATCACTAGCCATCAGGGAGAATCAAATCAAAACCACATTGAGATACCACCTTAGAGCAGTTAGAATGGCCAAAATTAACAAGACAGTAAATAAAAAGTGTTGGAGAGGATATGGAGAAAGGGGAACCCTCTTACACTGTTGATGCTCTGGAAAACAGTGTGGAGATTCCTTAAGAAATTAAAAATAGAGCTACCCTATGACCCTGCCATTGCACTACTGAGTATTTACCCCAAAGATACAGATGTAATGAAAAGAAGGGCCATCTGTACCCCAATGTTCATAGCAGCAATGGCCACAGTCGCCAAACTGTGGAAAGAACCAAGATGCCCTTCAACAGATGAATGGATAAAGAAGATGTGGTCCATATATACTACAGAGTATTTGCCTCGTTCAGAAAGGATGAATACCCAACTTTTGTTATCAACATGGACAGGACTGGAAGAGATTATGCTGAGTGAAATAAGTCAAACAGAGAGAGTCAATTATCATACGGTTTCACTTATTTGTGGAGTATAAGGAATAACATGGAGGTCATGGGGAGATGGAGAGGAGAAGGGAGTTGGGGGAAATTGGAGGGGGAGACGAACCATGAAAGACTGTGGATTCTGAGGAACTAACTGAGGGTTTTGGAGGGGAGTAGGTGGGAGGTTGGGTGACCCTGGTGGTGGGTATTATGGAGGGCATGTATTGCATGGAGCACTGGGTGTGGTGCATAAACAATGAATTCTGGAACACTGAAAAGGAATTTAAAAAATAAAGAAAAATTTAAGAAAAAAAGAATGTCTAGGATGGGGCCAGGCATTAGTAGTTTTTAAAGATGTCAGGTAATTACAAGGTGCATTAAAATTTGGGAACCACTGCACTGAAAGATAGAAGCTTAAGCCTAGTGGCCATGATATACAGCAATGCCAATTCTGATTTAGTAGGTCTGGGGTGGGGCCCAAAGTTTCTAACAAACTCCCAGGTAAAAGCGATAATGCTGGTCCACAGACAACACTCTAAGTAGCAATAAGAGGCTAAGAAACTGCAGGGGAGACACCAACCAGAGGGAGGAAATGGAGATTATGAGATTAATAACAACTAAGATATAAAATAAAACAGCACTGCAATAAAGATTTCTGAGCTTCTGATGCTGAGATTTGTAGAGGTTTCTTGGATAAAGAAAGGCTTTTAAGTTCCTGTTGTGCTTTAAAATTCCGTTTGGATTTCCTGAACTTCTTGGCATGTGTGTTTTTACACTAACCCTTCATTAATTGAAGCAAGTGGCACTGGACACTGGTTGCTCAAGATGGTTTTTTTCTTCTTTCCAGTTTTGTTTACTTATTGTATTAACTATTGTGGCATAACAAACTACCCTTGAAATTTAGTGGCTTATAATAAACATTTATAATCTTATAGTTTTTGTGGCTTGGGAATTCAGGAGCATCTGATGCGGGGGTGGGAGCGATTCTGGCTCAGGATCTCTCATGAATTTGTAGGCAGGATAATGGCAAGGGCTGTGGTCCTCTGATGACTTGTTTGGAGCTGGAGGACCCATGTGCAATGGGGCTCACTCTCATGACTATTGGCTGGAGTGAGATGGAAGCAGCAATGTGTTTTCTGACTTACTATTAAGTAGTACTATTAAGTTACAGATCATCACTTCCACTTTATTTTATTTGTTAGAAGTGAGCCACTAAGTCCCGGTCATAGAGAAGGGTAATTCGAGTCCACCTATTAAAGGGACTCGCATAATTTGTGGACATCTTTAAATAACCACAAAACCTCAACCTCTCTCACAAACCCATGTGTTTTAGAGAAAACTGCTTACACCTGCTCTAGGCAGGTGGTTCTCGAAGTGCATCAAAATCACCTTAACTTGGGAACCAAGTATGAAAACACTTGGGTCCTATCCTGAATAAGGATTAGTACTGAATAAGAAATTGTGGGGGTGAGACTTGGTGACCTGTAGTTTAATAAGCTGAACAGGTGATTTTAATGTACACTTCAAATTTGAGAACCATCAGGTTTATCTAGTTTTGGTCATTCAGTTGCCATTGTTAGCTTGGAACCCAGTTGTGGCCAATTAGCTGTGAGTGGGTCTATACCGGGGGCTGCTGGGAAAGGTTTCCTTGCTATAAAGGAGCAGCTAGTGGGTATGTCTGGGTGCGTGGTATTGACGTGGCTGCAAGTTGTCTTGTTACCAGCCTGAGGTGGGAGACATTGGGTAGGGCAGTTTGGGAGAGCTTTGGAGATATATGGCTGCCCCCTGGATGCCTCTTCGTAGAAATCTGCCTGTGGACTTCTGACTGTGTGAGTTCATAAATTCCTTTATTATTAACGGCAGCTTGATGCAATGTTTTGTCGTATTTGCTGTTGAAGTCATGATTGACAGTCTGAGTGAGTACTTAAAACTTAGAAGTGGTCAGCTCAGTGATTTTTCTCAATCCTATCTGCCTATTTGGGTTAGATGGGAAGTTTTTTAAAAATACAATTTTGAATCCCTTCTAGGGAATCTAAGTAGCTTTTAGCATGGAGCCATGATGTTGCATTTTTCAGTAGGTTATTCGGAAATACAGGCGTCACTGAGAACCGTGGAGAACTCCAACTACTGAAGGTTTGCTTGTTCAGCTATTAAAAACCATTTTTTAAAAAGATTTTATTTATTTGACACAAAAAGCACAAGCAGGGCAAGCAGCAGGCTGAGGGAAAGGGAGAAGCAGGCTTCCTTCCGAGGAGGAAGCCTGATGCGGGACTCAGTCTCAGGACTCTTGAGGTCCTGAGCTGAAGGAAGATGCTTAACTGACTGAGCCACCCAGGCACACGGAGAACCATTTTTTTTTTTTCCACCCTAACATTCCCAACTTCTCTATGGTGAGCATTATAAACCAAAAGGAATAGATGGGCAGTATCTTTTTAAGTGGAATAGGACTTTTCTTTTATACAATTGATGCTAAAATAACATTTTGCTAGGTTAACATGACCCTTTTTCTTAATTTGTAGACTAATTTTCTGAGACTTGAAGTTTCTTTTTGGTCCATGGTTGGTTCATTCGGGATGGTAATAGGAGGGAATCTGTGTGGAAGCAATTCTTGGTAGTTTCTTAAGTCACTTTTGTTTGCATAAAAAGGCAATTCCAGCAACACTTCTCTAACATCATCAAAAAATTACTTGTTGTGTTATGAGTCTTTGTTTCTTCACCAACTTCCTACCATCACTTCTCGTTTTGTAATTATTATTCCATCCTGTAACAGCCCAGTATAAGAGCGTATCAGGATTTACATTATAACATTGCTGGGAGGTAATTGGGTATTTGTGGTAACCTAAGTGTCCATCACTTGGGGAATGGAAAGATGAAATAGGGTAGATAGACTCCACGGAATAGTGTACTCTAGTTAGAATTAAAGAATAAGATGTACATCTAACTGCTTGGTTAGAACTAAAAAACCTCATGTCGAATGAGGAATATAAACGACAAAGGTCTACAGCATAATACAATTTTTGGAAGTTGAAAACAGATCAGCTTGAAAATAGCATCAATACATTATATTTAAAGGATTATAAGTAGTTTTGTATATTTCTACTACCCACTTGCATTAATTTGAACATATGTAATTAGTGTTAAACACACTATGTTTTCTATAAGGGAGGAGAAAGGAGAAGAGTGGTGATGAAGGGGGAAATACAAAAAACAAGAGTATTGTTAGTTTGAGCCCACAGAGGGATGGCAGAGCAGGGTGTGGGGAGAGCCCCAGTAGTCTTGGAAGGAACAACAATGAGGGCATCCCATGGACAGAGGAGTAGTGTTATCCGTTCTTTGTACCTGATACTACCACCCCCACCTAAACCTTATAAAGGCCTGTAAAGCCTTGAAATACACTGTAGAACTTAAAAACCTAGAACTGCGCTTGAGAATTTCATAATAAATAGACATAAATAAGATGAAGGTTAAGCATAAGGTTTTGTTTAAATAAGAGTGTCATGGTGACTGTCTGCTTGTACAGGTTGTACAGATGAAGAAATTGTTAAAATGCAGCCACTGCTCCACTTGGTGTATGGAAACTTTTTTTTTTTTTTTTTTTTTTTAAAGTCACAGGAAAACACCTTGTGGACTAGTGGAGCCCCTGTTGTAATTTTTATTTTTGGCAATTTAGTGGCAGCTCCAGGAAGGTGGAGATGGCTTCCTCCAGATGGTGTGGCAGTACTTCCTACAGGGCTGGCTCACAAACAGTGCCTAGTAAACATTTCTTGAAACTGCGAATTAAAAGTGTTTGCTACAATGTTTGGGCAGGGTGAAGCTTCTGCATGCCTAATTTAAGTGGAATATCCGTGAATCCTATTCAAGACTTTACTCCTATATGCACATGCACCTATAAATCAAACACCTATATGGTAGTGTAGAAAAAAATGTTTTAAGCAAAACTTCATCTTAGTAGGATAGGCAGTAGGGTCTAATGATCAAGGGTTTGGGCACTGGACCTGGGCAGGGTGAAGTGAGTCTTAGCCTTGGATCACCATCATTACCCACACCTGGTAGAACCAACACTTGCTAGAACTGCTTTTCTTGGGTTCTTACCCAGGCCAGCTGAGCAGGAATTCTGGAGGTGGGGCCCCAACTATCTGATTGAATGTGTTCTCTAGGTGATTCTGATACCTGGCTAACATTTGAGAGCTCTTAGCTTGAGCCATTTATTGTACGACATTCCCTCTACCTTTTCTCTTTGAAGACCCATGTTTTATACTTTAACATTTGCTTGAGGATCCAAAATAATTGCTGTATTCACACTGCACTATTTTTCTGCTTGTAGATAGTGGGAAACAAAGTCTTGTGGTATACCATATTCAAGTGGGTTTTGCATTCAGTGGAGCCTAATACGTATTGTTAAGTTTATTTCTGAGTAGTGCATGTATGGTATGGAGACTAATAGACAAACTGGAAAAAGAAGAAATAAAAATAGTCAACATTTCATTGTAATGAATCATTCTTTAAAATATTTTATTTTTTGCTTAAGGTGGCTACATGTGGTTTTAAAACCTCCAAAAGATGAGGTACATAGGAAGAGGGTAAATATTTAATATTTAGGTCTAAAAATCATGATGGGGAAAAAAGAATGAATCAATTACTTAGAAATAAGTAAATATGAAACAGTAATAGTAAATCAGTAGTGAAATATGTGCCAAAGGAGGTACTTGGGAATTGTCTTGTTATAGGCAAGATCATGGTAACTGAATTAACTTTTGAGCTGAGGAAAATTTTCATCTTCACTTGCTTTGACAAATGAAACCAATGACTACCAATGAAGAGAGCATAAAACAACTGCCTTTTAATATCCTAGACCTGGAAACTTCTCTAAAGTGAAAAATGGTAATACAGTAGTCAACAAGTATTATACTGCATTATCACTGGCCTACATAAGCCTCTTGGTTTTTTTTTTTAATTTATTTTTTTATTTATTATAAACATATAATGTATTTTTATGCCCAGGGGTACAGGTCTGTGAATCGCCAGGATGTATTTTTATGCCCAGGGGTACAGGTCTGTGAATCGCCAGGTTTACACACTTCACAGCACTCACCATAGCACATACCCTCCCCAGTGTCCATAACCCTACCCCCTCCCCCAATCCCCCTCCCCCCAGCAACCCTCAGTTTGTTTTGTGAGATTAAGAGTCACTTATGGTTTGTCTCCCTCTCAATCCCAACTTGTTTCATTAATTCTTCTCCTACCCCCTTAGCCCCCCCCATGTTGCATCTCCACTTCCTCATGCTTAGCGAAATAAGTCAATCGGAGAAAGACAACTATCCTATGATCTCCCTGATATGAGGAAGTGGGGAAGCCTCTTGTTTTTCTTTTTATATCTCTTTGCAACTCCTACCTTTCACTTCTTTGGGTAACCATTCTGATGCATTTTACATATGTTTTTTTTTCTTGCTTTTGGGCGGGGGGGATTTGTATACAAGCATTTCAAAAAAATAACATAAAATTTTAGGTGTACAAGAGAGAAAATTACAATAAACTCTGTATATTCATTACCAGCTTGAGTAATAAACTCCTGGCCAGATTATCTATAACTCTCCCCAGTTTCTACTCATCCCCACACCAGCCAGATTATTTTGAAGCAAATTCCAGGCCTAATTTTTATTTTATATATTTTAAACTTATGTAAATGAGTTTATAGTATTTCTTGACCTTGATTTGATTATCCATCTCTAGAGGTAGTGGCTACATCTAGCCTATTCTGACTACTTCATGGTACTCTGTGGTGTATCACATACTCAGCCATTTTTCAGGAGTGGAAGTAGGGGGGGGTACCTGGATGAATTTTACCTCCATCTTAGCACAAATAGAGCTGTAATGAACATCTTTATACATGCCTCCTACTGAGACCGTGTGAAAATTCCTCTGTGATGTATGCTTAGGTATAGAATTTCGAGGTCAAAGTAAATAATTACTTCTTTTGATTAGGTGCTGCCTGATTGGATACAGAAAATCTGGAGGGCAGTCTATACATGCACCAGGAACATCTGGCATTACCTAGTATTTCCCCCTAGTTTGTTAGGCATAAAATTATACTGCATCATTTTAATTGGTTTTTCTAATTAGCATTAGGTGTGACCATACTTTCATAAGCTTGTTAGCTTTTTTGAGTTCCCTTTTCTGTAAATTGTTTCTACCTTTTGCCCATTTTCTCATTGGAGTTTTTAATCTTAGTGATCTACAGGAATTCCTTCAGTTTTAAAAATATTAGACCTTTGCTAAGTTTGAGATTTGTTGTGTTTTATAAATTTGTCATCTGTGTAACTCCATGTTGACCTTCAATAGAAATTCTTTTTTTTAACTTTTTAAAAAAATTTTATTATGTTAGTCACCTTACAGCAATTCTTAATTGGGGTACAAATTCAATCTATCCTTGTGGTGTATTTCTGTTATTCTAAGAAATTCTTCTTTGCCTTTATCTTGAGGATAAGCTTCCATATTTTCTTTTACTGACTTTGTGGTTTACTTTTCCTGTTGAGGTCTTCATTCCATTTGGGCCCACCCTTTATAGTTAAGTAAGAATTTCTTAATTTTTTTCTAATATATGAACACATTTTTTCCAGATCTGTCTAAATAATCCTTGCAACATTGATTTGTGGAGTTATTTCATACTACATATTAAGTTCCCTTAGGTAATGAGTCTCTCAGCTCTCTCATGAGATCATTTGTTTTTATACAAGTATGATACTGGTTTTAATCTGTTTATAGTAGATCTTCACGTCTGTAGTGTAACATAACATTTTCTTTTCAAAGCTGTTATTCATGTACCTTTATTTTAACAGGCATTTTAGAATAAATGATTTCCTTGAGGCCGGCTGGAGTTTGGATTAGAGTTACTTTAAACTTGATTAATCTGGGATGAAATAGTGTCTCATAATGATTACTCTCACCCACGATGATGGAAATATCCATGGACATTCATCCATGTACTTTGTTAGATGAAAAAGTTTTATCTACATAAGACTTTTTTTTTTTATTAACCTATAATGTATTTGTTTCAGGGGTACAGGTGTGTGATTCGTCAGTCCTACACACTGGGCAGCACTCATCTTAGCACATACCCTCCCCAGTGTCCGTTACCCAGCTACCCTCCCTCCCATCCCCCTCCCCTCCAGCAACCTTCTGTTTCCCTGAGATTAAGAGTCTCTCATGGTTTCAGACCGTTTCTTTAGGCTAAAACCTAGGTACTTGACTGTTTCTGCTGCTCGTAAAAATGGTAACTGATTTTCGTGTTTCCTGAATGATTTCAGGCTTAGGGAAGTGTTACTGAGTTGCATGCGTGCTGTACATGCGCAGCATGGGGGTGGGGATGGGGGGAGAATGGGAGGTGCTGTGCTGTGCCTGAACAGCCTGAGTTTTGAATCCAATCTTCGTGAATACTCAGTATAACAGTTTGATCATTTCTCTTGCTCAAGGTTTTCTGATAGATAATCATAGACTTGAGAGATTCTTCTTTATTCCTGGGTTGCTAGTGTTTCTTTTAAATTCACGTATGCCTCTATTATGATTTTTTCCCATTAGGATAAGTGCCAACAACAGGCTATCTTCCATATACTTGATGTTTTGGAAGCTTTCTCATTTTTTTTATTGTGTCCTGTGTTCTTCAGTCTGAAATTCCAAATCCCTAGGTCTTTGGCCTTTGCCATACTACTTACTCCAAATGATTTTTTAAAAATTCACCTGTTGCCACTTACAAAGCTGCTTAATTGTAGGAAGAGCTCTTAAAATGAGAACCTTTTACATATTTAAGTGTAAAATACAATGTTAAGTATAGGTATAATGTTGTGCAATAGATTACTAGAACTTGTACATCTTGAATAACTTCAGTTTTATACTGATAGCAACTCCTTTCTCCCTTCCTTCAACCCCTGGAAACCACCATGTTATTTTGGTTGTGTGAGTTTGACTATTGTAGACCACTCAAGTGGAATAATGTAGTATTTCTATTTCTGTGACTGGTTTATTTCACTTAGCCTAGTATTCTCCATGCTCCTGACTGTTTGCACAGCAGGATTTTTTTTAAGGCTGCATAATACACTGTTGTCCATATAGACCACATTTTATTTTTTTTTATCTATCTGTTGATAGATATTTAAATGGTTTCCATATCTTAGTTATTAGGAAGAATGCTGCAATAAACATAAGAGTGCAACTATCTCCCCAAGATCTTTATCAATTCTTTTGGCTATATACCTAAAAGGTGGGATTGTGACATTACAGATTATTGCATTTTTAACTTTTTTAGGAACTGCCTCAGTGTTTCTTATAGTGGCTGCACCATTTTGCATTCCTACTAAGAGTACTATAGAATATCCATGTTAACTGGTGTGAAGTGATAACTCTTTGTAGCTTTGATTTGTATTTCCTTGATAAGAATTTAAGATTTTATTTATTTGACAGATCACAAGTAGGCAGAGAGGCAGGCAGAGAGGGTGGTAGGAAGCAGGCTCCCCGCTGAGCAGAGAACCTGATGTGGGACTCGATCCCAGGACCCTGAGATCATGACCTGAGCTGAAGGCAGAGGCTTAACCCACTGAGCCACCCAGGCACCTGGTTTAAGCCTCTGCCTTACATTCTTAAAATATAAGAATATTTTAATACCTATTTCTCTTTGTATGGCATCTTTGGAGAAATTTCTATTCAAGTCTTTTGTCCATGTTTTAATAAAGTTACTTGTGGTTTGTGTGTTTGTTTTGCTAATGAGTTGTAGGAGTTGCTTATATTTTGGATATTAGCCCTTTTTCAGATACATGATTTGTAACTATTTCTTTAATAGGTTGCCTATTACTTTATTGATAGTTTTGCTGTGCAGAAGCTTTTTAGTTTTGTGATCACTTATTCTGGCTCTTATGTTATCAGTATTTTTCGTGTCCTATCAAACAAAGGCTATCTAGACCAATATCATGAAGCTTTCCCCCATGTTTTCTTCTAGGGGCTTTGTAGACTTAACCGTAATACCTGAATCTTTAATCCATTTTGAGTTGGCTTTTGTATATGATGTAGGATGTCCAATCCCATTCTTCATGTGAAAATGAGTTTCCCTAGCACCCCAAGCATCACAAAACCACTGTTAACACCCCTCCAGGCAACGCTCTGGTCAGGTTTTTGCCCTCTAAGCCCCAGAGATGTTAAAATTAGATCCAGGGGGATTGGAATGTAAACATGCATCTTGAGGCTTTAGAGAAGTGTTAAGAGATGAATGGATGCTCAAGGATGGCTGGACTCTTTCTTTATTCCTTACTCAGGAGGGCTTTATGCTACCATGGCTTTATTCTGTCCATGCTGGCCCTTGTGACCTAATGACTTGGTGATGAAGAGGCTGGCAATCCTTTTTCAATGCAATCTGGGAAGAGAAATGAGAATTTAATTCCACCATATCCTTTCACTGTCACCATCATCTAAGACCTTAATCCTGCAGGGGATGTGATCCTGTAAGTGCACTGCCATGGTAGAGAAAGAAGAAACAGTAAGCTTGATAGTCCAAGGTTAACAATCTTGTACATGTGGCCAGTAGTGAAAAACATTCAGTGAGGGTACGAGTTAAAGAGGAAAGTATACTTGCTTTCCTCAGGAAATTGTATTTCTTTCAGTAATGGGACTTAAACACAATTTATGGCTCCTTTTTGGCTAAAAATTCCAGAATAACATATTGTGCAAACTCTGCAGAATCTGACCATGATGTTCTGACTCTGAGCAGATTTTTGGGTGATAGGAATTTCAGTGGAATTGAGTTGAGAAGATTTGTGGATGAAGAAGGAAATTGGCAGGAAGGCTAAATCTGGGGCAGGTAGGAATTAGCCCAAGGCAACTCTGAGCTAGGAGAGTTGTGCATAGGAGGATGAGAACAGTACTGGTATAGCACACACTGGTATAGCACAACTATGCTGGAGGCCACATGTAGTGTGGGGATGTGATCGGATGAGAAATGATATTGGGGAACGAATTGGGGGCAAATCAGGATAGGCTTCAGACAACATGCTAGGGATGGGAGCCTTATATTAAAGACAATGAAGACGCTTGGGAGTACTGATTAAAAGTGAAATATATTGTAACAGAAAAAGAGGGTTCATGTGGTTAAGTAATAATACATAAGGGTAATAAACTTTGATTTAGACTTCTAAAAAAACCAAAACTGAAAACAAAATCACACAATTACTTGTGTTCCCCCACCCCCACCTTAGTGAGTTTGGTTTTTCAGTAGGTACGTCACAAATCTTAAATAGTATATACTCATACTTAACTATCTGAAATGCATTTTTATTAAACAGGGCATCCTATTCTTAATTTGATCTGAAAACCCTAACAGGATTTATTAAGTCAATAGAACCAGGTGAATACAGCCCAAATAATAAGAAAATACCTTGACTGCAGAGATAGGAGATGGTAGTTTGAAACTTGTGATCCTCTAGATGAGAAGGAGCTGGCTTAGAGTTCGGGGGAAAAAATTTGTGCAGATGGCAGTGATCAAGTACCTATGGCAGGGGACTTGCATTGTGGCTGAGCTTCTATCTGTAGGTAGTTAACCAGTGGATAATTGTTCCAGGGGAGAACTGCGTCCTGTGAGGATCTCACCGGATGGAACAACTGGTTCCTTAGTGGAAGCTAATTCTGTATATTCTTTTTCTGGGCTTTCCATGCTGGTCTGTTTTTGCTTTTGCTGTCAGTGCCATAGGATCATATAGCTAAATAAGTACTTTAACAGAAGGGGAAAAGGAGAAGGGAGAATCTCCACAAAAATAGTGAACAAAGTAAAATGGTAGGAATAAAGCCAAATGCTTAAGTACTTTAAATAGAGTAAAATCACTGGAGGCTCTTAGAATAGGTGAAAACAGATCACTCCCCCCATCCAGAAAGGATAGAATATGCCAGATACATACTGAACAAAAAGGAAGCCATAGTAGTTACATAGCAGACAAAAAGCAGTTATAAGGGTAGTTAAGATGTCTATAAATTTAAACTTACAAGAACCCCAGTAAACCTAAATACTAAAAACTGAAGTCAATAAAATTAAAGATGAGCACCATAACAGTTGAATTAGGATTGGAACAAAATATACAACTTCCATTGCTCTAAGGAAATCACATTTCCCAGCCTTAGGGCAAGTGAGGAAGGGTGAAACCACCTGAAGTTTAAGGTTGAGAGGGTAGTTATCCAGCCAAACCTTGGTAAGGCATCAAAGAGAATGAAAACTGTTGAAGACTTAAAGAGGCGACAGCAACTTTTTTTTTTTTTTAAAGTGGTTTTAGGGAGGAGCAAAAGTCAGACTGTGGAAGGTTTAAGACCAAACTTGACCTAACAGTGTAGTTATTGGAAGCCCTGGCATCTCTTTGCCACTGGCAGCCCTGAAATCTTGGAGTTTCCTTTGGCCTGGATGTAACATGGTGCTAATTCTATTGCCTTGAACATGTCCACAGTACAGTTTCTCTGAGACAGCAGCTCTCAAATCCCCAGCCATAAGTGAGACACGAGCACGTTCAGTTCTGATTTACAAATTTAAAGGGGTGTAAAATTACTCCTTTTCAGGCACTCACCTGACTAAATTACTGCAATGGACCTGAGACTGTCCTACTAAGGAAAAATAATCCAAACCAGATAATTCAATAGAAGCAATTTAATACAGAGAATTGTTCACATAGTTGACAGAGAACTAAAGGAGGAAGTAGGGGATCACATAGGAAATCAGGGGCATCCTGGGCTGGAGGGAAGCAGGAAGGAAGGTATGGTGTTGCCAGAACCAGGAGGCTGGTGATGCCTGGAACCTTGGAGAAGGCTGCTTGATGGAAGCGAGAACTGCAGAGAGGAGGGCTTTCAAGTGGCAGTTGGAGCCATGGAGCAGGCAGCAGCATTACTGGAGGCATTGCCTGATTTGGAAGAAGAGGCAGAAATAATCCAGCTTTAGCTCCTCACTTCCTCTAGTCTTTAATCAGTGTCTCACCATTAACTTCTGATACCCAGAAAGCAAATGACAAGGGAGCTGAGGCAGGAGAAAGGAGTAATCTAGACGTGAGAACCAAAAAAGCCATAACAAACCCAGGTAGGCAGGCTTGGAGTATAGGCAACCTGCCTTCCTTTCTTCCTTCTGCTCTGGGATAGTTCTTTCTCCCTACCTAATCAGGGCAGGAAGAAATACTGATCTCTTTATTTGGAACCAGTCCTTACTGTTGCTATCTTCTATGAACTGTCCAGCTTTGGAGTTAGGAACATGGTATCTTTTCTCTGCAGTCAAACCCACAGCACTAAGTTGTTACATTACCAATCTAGGGAGAGAAAAAAGGAAACTACCTAGTGGAGGGTACTGATTTGAGAGTCTGGTCAGGGCTTGAATTTCCATGCAGAATTTAGATAATAAAAGTCACAGATCTAGCATATAAAACCATACACAGTGCTCCAGCTCTGGCTTACCTGCTTACAAATGTATTTTTTATTAAAGTAATTTACCAAGACAATCTAGCTTCATCAGAAAATTTACAAATCTGTTAAATTAGCCTGGGTTTGTGTTAACTAGTTTAGTCTTTTCAACAGTTATTTGAAGTTTGTCTCCTTTGCATCAACTACTATCATGCATGGCTTCATAAAACTTCCTTGGATATTTTATTCTCTCAGTTGTAAATCAAAGCTCTTCGTCTCCATAAAACTATCTTTGGGAGATTATTAGATTTATTTTTTCATATAACAAATTCCTCATAAATTACTTACAAAATTGTTCAGGAAACCTTTTAAGAATTTTTTCCCCCTAGGATATTGGTAAAATACTGAGGCTGTTGGGTTTCCTTAATACCTATTCCTTAGTTGGCCCTCTTTGGGCACAGTTCAACTAGAAACCTATCTAGCTATATTTTCTGCCAACCTATATTTTTCCATCTTATCCAGGGATGATGTTTGTAACCTACTTATAATCCATCAATGTTGCAAACCTCATTTTTAGGAAAAGCCATTTATTTGACAGGACTTGATCTTAATGAATTTATACTGTTTTATGGTAATGAACATTTCCTGAAAGTGCTCATAAATACTTTGATAGGTCTACTTCATTCCTATACCCAATTCTATTGGTCTGCTCTAAGGAAACATATAAAGCATTTTTTTTTCTTTAATCTTCAAAAAATTGCCATTCTTTAGGACTTTACAAAGAAAGAATTATTACTTCTGGGAACCCATAGGCAAGGTCTTCTAGTATTATGAATTAGTAATAGAAATTGGGGGTGGAAAGAAGCGATGTTCTTTCCATGTAGGGCTTCTTTATTTTATAAATTTGGAAAAATGTAAAGCATAAAGAATAAAATCACACATAATACTATATCAGATGGTGCTTGTATTCAGTGGTGAGTATCAGAATCCTGAACAACTGTGGCTTAAGTTTGGAGTTTTATATACTTAGTACAACCTTCACCGATGGGCAGTTCCCAGCTGGCATGGCATTCCATGCAATGTTAGACCCACATTCCTTCTATCATTCTGCTACTTTCACAGGGCAAGATAGCTGCCCCACCTTCAGCCTTGTATACACATCCCAGGCAGGAAGAAAAGGTACCTGCTCACTTTCCTGAAATATGTTGGGAATAAATATAAATCACGGTAGCTTGCAGCATGTACCCAGTATCAGCTCTACCTCTGGTTTGCGAAAGAGAAAATGGAGACCTGGTTTCCCCAGGTATGCAGTTAGTAAAGCAGGAAGTCTGAGGTTTTATTACCCATCTCTCACAACTCCCAGGTACATGCTCAAATATATTTTATTGCTATTTTCCTAGGAATGGTTTAAGGTGTTTTTTTTTTTTACTTTAAAGGATAAAGTTCTTGGTTTTGACTTCTTTTACCCAAGAACCAAACTTCAGTGTCTCCTGTGATCCTTCCCTCCCTCATAATTAAAGCAGTCTTTTTCTGGGCATGCCTGGGTGGCTCAGTGGGTTAAGCCTCTGCCTTTGGCCCAGGTCATGATCTCAGGGTCCTGTGATTGAGCCCCACATTGGGTTTAGCAGGGAGTCTGCTTCCCCCTTTCTCTCTCTGCCTGCCTCTCTGCCTACTTGTGATCTGTCAAATAAATAAATAAAATCTTAAGAAATGAGTCTTTTTCTGAGAGTAACACTTGACATGATGTGCTCTAGGATCCAATTCCATTAGTTTGTGGTGGTGGTGTGAGCTGCTTTTTAACAGCATTGGACCCAATCCCAGATAAAGCAGACTTTGGAGGCTTGGTTCCATGAAAATGCATTTTTAATAAGCTGGACAACTGAATGATGTGACCGTTAAATTTTTAGAACTACTGTACTAGATGATCGTCTTCTGCTGAGCACAAACTTCTGAGTTGCAGCGGCTTCCAGGTCATTTAGTACTCGGGGGTGAAATGAACCAAGAGTACTACCTTGTCCTGAAACAAAAGGTTTCTTTGCTCTGAGAAGTGGTCCCACACCTCCTGGAGGCTATGGAAATTATTTCTGCCAGCAAATAAAGTTGGTGAGATTGCTACGTATGTTTACCATATGTCCTGGCTAAAATAGTAGGGTCTGGAGTCAGAATGACTAAGCTCAAATCAAGACTCTGCCAATAACCTGGCTGTAAAACCTTGGGCAATATTACTTAAATCCTTGTGTCTCATTTACCTAATTGGTATTATCCCCACCTTACATATCTCAGGATAGTTGTGGGGATTAGAGTCAAAACAAAGCACTTACGTTAGTGTCTGGTATTCTCAATAAGCGTTAGTTATTAATGATGTTTTTGCGATGTCATGATCCAAGTTTTAATACCTATATGGATGGTGCCTCTTTGCATTACTGTAAGGTCTCTTACTACCCTTGTACCTGGTAATCCTTTTTTTTAAAGGATACATAATGAGATAAAATGGGTCATTATTTTTTTTTCTTATTTTTTTTTAAATTTATTTATTTTTTTAAACATATAATATATTTTTATCCCCAGGGGTACAGGTCTGTGAATCGCCAGGTTTACACATTTCACAGCACTCAAAAACGGGTCATTATTAAACCATCACTGGCAAACAGCTTATGGCATAGAGCCTGTTAATGGCAAACAGAGCTTGTGGAGGTTCTCCTGCAGACTGTCTTTGTAGCAGAGTTAAGTTGTGATCAGCTGGCTGATTTCTTCAGTTGCAGCCTCAAAGCAACCAGGTAGTTGGGAGGGAGATGGATTATGACCTCTCTGAATTTCAGCTCTTAATTGAGGAATACTTGATAGTATCCCTCCTACCTTGGAGGAAAGCTGAGAGACTAATTAAGCTATTTCTGTGGCTCAGCATTTTTAAGGGTCTTAAGTGAATCAACTATGTTAAAATGTGACCATTGCAGCCTGCAGTTTATATTAACGATGAGCCCTGAAGCTTCTACTGCTTCCAGCTTGGAATATGAACAATAATCTAAAATGCAAGAAGGTGGCAAATAATGAGATATGGTAAGTTCCTTTTATGTATGTGCAGAAACCTTGCACTCTACAATTAGTGTCAAACGATTTGATTGAACAGAAGACCGAATCAGAGGCTTTAGTTCAAATACCTAATGAGATTAGTTAAGAGATTGTTCTTGCCGTAAGGCTGAGGACAAGTGAGCATAAACTGACTGTTCTTGTCAAGAAATGACAGGTGACTGTGCTTATTTGGGAGCCAAAACACACCTTTTCAGATACTATGTGCCTCCCCATCTATTCTGTGCTTTAATTGTATAACACTGTAACTTGTAACATGTTCATATGATACCTTAACCTAGTAATTAAACAATCCTGCTTGGAATCCTTCTTGACTGGTTAAATAAACCTCTGCTACTGAGTTTTGGTATAAGCATTGTATGGTCCTCGCTTCTGCATTGTCCTCAGTAAGCTTCCTTTTTATTTTCTATCCTACCCCATGTCTTTCTGGTCTTAGATGTGGAGTGGATATTCTACTTGTTCATTAATACTGCTTTCCAGTGATGGTTCATTTCTCCCCTGCCCCTTCTCAGGGCTTTTGAAGCATCACACTGTCAATTCCACCTTGATGTAATAATCTAGGACTGTCATTTTCCCTTATATTTTGATGACCTTAGTACCTGATCTCCTGGGTTTTTGAAAATTTCAGTATCCATAAGGATGATCCACCCAATGTCCTGGCCTTTCAATTCTTTGAACTCCCTATTACTTTTGTCTTCCATCTTACCTCAACTCCTCTTATTGTCCTACCAGTTTAGAGCCTCCTGTTCCGGCCATCACCTATTTTTCCAACTTACTCTATGATGAACACTCCAATATCTCACTAAGAACATTCTACAGTTGACCTTTTTCTTTTCACTGTTCAAATCTTAAGGAACTTGTTTCCCTTTTTCCAGTTAAGAATACATTACTATCTCCATTATTACCTTCACTTTTCTGCATCTGTATTCCTGAGACCCTCTTTACCTTGAATTTCATTCTTAAACACAAGCATATGAAGAAAGTTGGAACAATCTATAAGCATGCAGAACAGTTTCATATTAAATTCCTCTATTAAATATGCAAATGGGCTCTTAAAGATACCAAACAATACTATTTCATTATCTTTGTGAATTCCCCCTCTCCTATCTTCAAACTATTGCATACTTCTTTTTCAGCCTGAAAACCCCCTTCCTTCTCTCCACTCTTAGCTAATGATCTCATTGCACTGTGAAAATGGAAGTAACAGAAGACAACATCACATCTTCCTAAGTACAATGAACCAACACACATGCATTTGTACCCTTAACTCTGCTTTCATCCAGTGTTGACATCTAAGGTCAACTCTTCAACTTGTGCAATGGATCCCATTCTTTCTTAGCTGCTTGCGGGCTTCACTCATCTAGGTATTCATTATCTTTGGCATCCTTATCCCCTGCCATTCCTACCAGCATACAAGCAGGGTACTTTTCATCCTCAAACTCCTTTTCCTTTGACCTACACACACTATTCCTGTAACCACCCTTTTTCTCTGCTCCCTTTATAGCAAACACTCAAAAGAGTTGTTCATAGAAGTAACTTTACCTCCTATCCTCTTGATGTCGATTGGGTCTTCATTCCACTGAAAGTCTCTCCACAGTTAGACACTTCAGTGTCTCTTTATATTAAATGGTCACACGTTAAAGACACTTCACAGTGTCTCTTTAAATTAAATGGTCAATTCTAAGTTCTCTTTTTCAATGTTGGTAGCATTTCATATTGCTGATCACCTGCTATTTTGTTTTCTTCTATTGGTTTCTGGTATTCTACCCTCTCTTTGAAGGCTACCCTTCTCATTGACTATTTCTCAGCCTTCTTTGTTGAATCCACAGTTCTTAACCTCTAAATTTCTGAGGGTCTTCAATTTTTTCTATCTATGTATCATAGGTGATCTATGGTCTTAAAGCTCCAAGTATCCTCTGTAAGCTGATGACTTCATAACTTCTATCCCAGCTCCAAGCTTCCTCCTGAACTCCAGAGCTGGATAAAAAGCTTTCTACCAGACATACCAAATGGATAGCTATTGTACACCTCAGCATGGCTATGACCACTACGTGACCTACTTCTTATCTTCCTTCATGAATTTCTGAAACTCCATTTACCCTATTGTCCAGGTAAAAACCAGCAAACAAAACCTTTGGTGTGATTTTCATACCTCTTACTCTCCTATACCACTGCGAATTTACCATCAAGTTCTATAGCTTATTATTAAAAATATGTCAGTCCAAACACTTATACCACTTCTCCTGATACCACCCTAATAACAAGTTGCTTGCATCCCTGCATGGATGATGGTAAAGACTTCTTTTAAAAAAAATTTTATTTAAAAATTTTAAAAACTTGACCGAGATATCGCAAGTAGAGAGGCAGGCAGAGAGCGGGGGGGGGGAAGCAGGCTCCCTGCTGAGCAGAGAGCCCGATGCAGGGCTTGATCCAGGACCCTGAGACCATGACCTGAGCCAAAGGCAGAGGCTTAACCCACTGAGCCACCCAGGTGCCTGATGGTAAAGACTTCTTAATAGGTTGTTTTGATTATCCTCTTATTCTTATGGTATATTCTACCCGTAGGAGTCAGAGTGAAATCTTTCAATTTTGCATTCTGAAATTTATAGATAAACAGGAAATTACAAAGTTAGTACAGAGAGGTCCCATGTACAGTTTACCTGGTTTGCCCTTAGATTATAATGAAATATCAGGACATCAAACCAAGAACTAGACGTGGTTACAACATAGCTATATGCTTAGCTGTCACTTTATCGCATGTGTAAATTATATAGAACAATTCCACCAGATTTAAGGAACTTCCAAACTGTTTTCCAGAGTAGTCATTTTATACTCTTAAAATCCGTGCATGACTGTTATGCCCCAATAATGGGTCCGTGATTAAAGGAGCGAGACTGATATAAAGCGAAGGTCAAGCAAAGCTTTTATTTCGTGATAAGCATCAAGAATCTAACTGAACGTTCGGGTACACACCTCTTACAAGAGGGCGACCCTTTTCTTTTTCACAGTCTAGCTTTTAAGTGCAAAGGCCATGTGGTCGGGCCTGGCCACGCACAGGAGACCAATGATATTTTAACACACACAAGAAACTCCACAGTGATGCTAAGTGACCAATTGAGTTACAATTTACCCTAGTAGACATTTGAACCAGCCTATTACACATTGATTGGGTTTGGCACCCAAAAGGCTCCCAAAGGGCAGGGGCCCATACTCCTTGGTAGCTAGGAAGACCATATGCAACCCTCCCACTGATCAATGGCCTGGCCACCTGGCCTGACCCACCCTTGTATCTGGGCTTTGTTACCTGGAGCTGGTTTCCGGGACTTGTTTTTAAGTGAATTCCCTGGGGGAAGGGGAGCAGGGACAGTTCAAGGGTTAAACAACAAGGTTTTTGTTTAACCTCAATGAAAGCCTCTTGCTAAAATATAAAAATATAAAATAGGTCCTTACAATGACCAATCCAGTTTTTTTCATGTCCTCTATGGCATTTATTTTATTAAATACCATATTAAATGATTTTATTAAATCAGCTATTCTAATCAGTATATAAGGTCTTATCATAGTTTTAATTTCCATTTCCCCGGTGATGAGTAATGCTAAGCTTAATTGACATCTGTAAATCCTCTTCAGGGAGATGTTTTTCACTTGCCCAAATTCCCTCAGGTCTATCAAAATTGTCCTGTTTGTTTGGGGGCATACTCCTGTCTCCTCATTTTGTCTAACTGTCTGTGTGTTGCTGTGTGTTAGGAAACTCTACTGTGTTTCCTGGTCCTGAAAGCAATGACCTTATGAAGAAGAGGTCCTGCAGTGCAGTGTCACCCGTTGCCCAGAACCTGGTGTGTCTTTTGTGTTTCCTGTGACCTGCTGTGTCTTGGCCGCTTGTTTCTTTCAGTCCAGTCCTGTGCTGTGGCTCTCTGCCTGTTTTAGGGTAGTGTTTGGTCCCTGTCATGTTAGTAGGACACACTGGGGCCACTTTGGACTTGAGCTTAGACCATCCATTTGCCAGAGGTACAATGGTACCAAACTGTAGGGTGCATTCCCTATGTTGTCCCTTGAGAAGCTTTTGTTGGTTGGAGCCTGCAGTCAACCTCTTCTCTGACTCCAGCCCTCTGTTACGGCCTCATTTTAGTGTATATAGTTATCTTCCCCTCAACCCAGGCCAGGAGTGACTTGGGAGTGGTGTTTGCCTGTCAGGGCTGCTTGCATACCATCAGGATTGTGGCCCCAGTTGGAATGGGCTCTAGGTAGGAGCAAATTGGAGGAGGATGGCTGTGAAGTACCCACAAAGTTTGTGCCTATGAGAGGGGCCACCAGAACTAGGCTGATGGGGGAGAGGCTTGCAGCTTTAACAAGGTGTGTGCAGGGCTTCCCTTGGTGAGGTCACTGCTGTGACCAAGGCCTCGCCAAGTGCATGGGTTGGGAAATGTGGTATTGGCAAGTTTTGTGCAATTGTTCTGGGAGAGGAGACCTGTAGTATAGGGACTGAGGCAAGCATGACTGGAAAAGGCGAATCTGTCAAGGCCCTTGGAGGGGGCAGGGATTGGTGTAAGGAAGTTAGTAAATCTCCCTGCTCCTCTGGCTCCTGCAGGTGGCTGTGTGTTTATGCTGAGGAGTGGGGGAGGGAAATGGCAACTACCTGCTTCTTTGTTCCTGGAGAAGTTCCTCAGGGAATCTGCTACCCTGAGATAAGTAAATCTTCCTCCTATATGCCCCAGGTGTTTTCTGCCAAACTGCTGCTACTACTACGTTGTGGATCGCCACCAAAGATTCATTGTATTCTTTCAGAGAATGATGACTTGGCTTCTTAACACCTTCCAAGGCTTTCCCAGAACGGAGCTTGCTGATTTTTTAAGTTCTAGGCTTGAATCCTGATGGTCCTTAAGAACTCATGAAATTCAGCCCCTTTATTTTACAAAGCCAAATGTTAAGGGGATCCATCTCCCTAGTGTGAGGGTCTCTTCTCTCCTATCTTCACAGCAGCCAGCCCCTCCTTCCCTCCTGTGGATGGCCCATGGTTTATTTAGGTCTTCACTGTGTCTCTGCCCTTACTACCTTCTAAGATGTGGTCTCTTTATCCTAATTTGTGGAGTTCATTCTGCCAGTCTTAGGGTTGTTTTCTGGGTTATTTACACTAATGTTTTGCCTAGTTGTATCTGTGGATGAAGTGAGTTTAAGGTCTTCCTACTCCATCATATTCCCTATCCACACTCTAACTTTTGTATTCCCAGTAAGTGCCTGTCATAATTTAACCATCCATTTACCCATATAGCCTATTCTATCTCTAAGTAAATGAATAAAGATCTTCATTTATAAAAGGACCCTTAAAGTAACAAGTACAAAATAAACTTGCTTAGGTTAAATAAACCACGATATTTATATTGGCATAAAACACTTAAAGATCCAAAGGAAAGACTTTTGAATCCTGGGCATTCTGGAATTGTGACTGTGTAGGATCTATGAGTTACCTTAAGTCACTCTATGTACCTGGCCATGTGGACAAAAAATTTCAAAGCCATTTCTAAGCAGGTGAGCACTGGGTTCTGTTCATCAGCCCTTTCTGGGTATTGTACTCTTAATCCACTTCCTGTAGGTTAACCCTTAAGGGGCTCCTACAGCTGCAGAGACAACACTGTGTAAGTGGCTCTGGAGAGGATGGGTAGGGCTTTGTCGTATGGTAGGAAAAGTTCACCATAAGAAGTCAGATATGGTTAAAATCCTTGTTTTGTTAACTGCTGATGGTCTAAACTCTCATTTGACAACTGTAAAATAACATTTTTAACCTATAAAATGGGGGCGTGTTGAATTGTATCCACTCCCGAAGTTGAAGGTCTAACTGTGGGTCCTATGAAATTGACCTTGTTTGGAAATTTGGTCTTTGTAGATGAATTAAAGTTAAAAGAAGGTCATTATGGGGAGCTCTTATTCAACATGACTGGTATTCTTACAAGAAAATACCCTGTGAAGAAAGATAAAGAGAACACAGTGCTATGAAGAATGAGGCAGACGTTGGAATGTTGCAGCCACAAGCCATGTAACATGTGGCTACCAGAAACTGGGGGAGGCAGGAAAAGATCTTCTCCTAGAGGCTTTAGAGAGCATAGCCCTGCCTACACATAGATTTCATATTTATGGCCTCCAGATGTGTGAGAATAAATTTGTTTTAAATCTCCCAGTGTGTGGTAATTAGTTGTAGCAGCCTTAGCTAACAAATGCTATTACTCAATCCTACCTCATAAAGTTTTTTGTGAGGGTGAAATGATGTAATACATCTGCATATCTGAAAGCAAGCATGTACTATAAGTTGAGCAAATGGAATGAACATTTCCAGTCAGTATCAGGGAGGAATGCCCATTGTCAGCTCTGCCCAGTATGATTGTCACTACCTTTTCTTCCAGTCTGTGACTATTTCATTGGTTACTCCTGGCCATTCTGATGAATGCCACTCCACCCTGCCACCCCTTTTATTTCCAGCACAGGTGCAGACTCACCTGTGGGAGTCCTGTGTTCTGTTTCATTTCCAGAATGTTCTTCTCCTGTGACACTTAGTTGACGTTTCCCCACTCCAGGTTAGAGTAACTGCTGATGTTTATTTGCTGGGGGTGGGGGGTGGTGGGGGTGGGGGTGGTGGGTTGTGGGTTGTGGAACGTAACTATCAGTTCATTTCTGAGGAAGGAAAGAAGGTTCTTAAGTACTGGCTGATTCCTACTTGAAATATTCCTGGGAAGATCTTGTGTTATAATGTCCCACAGAAGATTAATTGAACTAGATTGACTTCTTTTTTTTTTTTTTTTAATTTTTAAATTTTTAAAATTTCTTTTCGATGTACCAGAATTCATTGTTTATGTACCACCTCCAGTGTTCCATGCAATACGTGCCCTCCATAATAGTCACCACCAGGCTCACCCTAACCTCCCACCCCCTGCCCCTTCTAAACCCTCAGATTGTTTTTCAGAGTCCATAGTCTCTCATGGTTCGTCTCCCCCTCCAATTTCCCAAACTCCCTTCTCCTCTCCATCTCCCCATGTCCTCTGTGTTATTTCTTATGCTCCACAAAAAAGTGAAACCATATGATAATTGACTCTCTGCTTGACTAATTTCACTCAGCATAATCTCTTCCAGTCCCATCCATGTTGATACAAAATGTGGGTATTCATCCTTTCTGATGGAGGCATAATATTCCATAGTGTATATAGACTACATCTGCCTTATCCAGAACTAGATTGACTTCTGCTAAGAATGAACTTCATCCTGGAGCCTTCCTTCCTGCCCTCCCAAACTTTGCACTTTTTCCCAAGTCATGTTAGTTGACTCCTTTGTTAGTGAGGTTATCAAGAGTATTCTGCAGGTGTATCTGTGTACCAGATGTGAGAGGCCAATTTAGAACTTGGTCTATCTATCAGAAGTTAACATACCATGCCATCTCTTTCTTTCTGGGTTAATATGTGAGGAATGTCTTGATGTATAATTCTTGCTCCTAACTGCCATTGTCCTGTGTTTCCCCATTATCTTGAAGTGTTACAGTGTACTAGCAAAGACAACAGATAAAATGAGGGAATAAAATTCCATTTTCTGAGTGTTTTTGTATATGTTCATGTGTGTTTGTGTATAATATATATACACACACACAAATATATACACACACATATCCATCTATCTATCCTCTATCTATATGATGCTTACTGACTTGTCATAGGGAGGAACACTAGGAGATGCTCAAGAAAGAAATGGTGAAATATAAATACCTTGTATCTCTTCTATTTGAAGGTGATGTTTTCCTTGAGAGGTTAAAATGATTTGTCCTCAAGTACAGGTACATTTCCCTAACAGACTTCATTAAGGCTATTCAAACGAGGGTTTCTTTGAAGATTTAGGGGGAAATAATACACAAGAATTCTTGAAGATTTTGGCCTAGAGTTCAGAAAACCATATAGGAATGTGGAGTAGAAGCCCAAACAAGGAAAAAAACCGATAATGTTACTGTCCCAATTGGTTATTTATAATAATTCCTAGTAACAACCCCCAAAACACAGGGCTTACCAAAATGAAGATTTCTCACTTAGAAGTTAATATGTCTTTCTATTATATCCCTCTTGAGCTTGGCTTGGATTGACTGCACTTGATAGGGACAATTTGGGTTCAGATACTTGATGCTTACCTTTTTTATCTTGGGAGCAGTGGCTGAGACCTTTTTCTTAAGTAGATTACAGATGCTTCAGTGGGCTCAATCCCATGACCATGAGATCATAACTTGAGCCAAAACCTAAAAGTCAGATGCTCAACATATTTCACCCAGGCAGCTCAGAAGACTCTGCTGAGCACATAGTCTAACATGGGTTTGATCTCATGACACTGAGATCATGACTTGAGTCCAAACCAAGAGTCAGCCACTCAACAGTCACCCAGGCACCCCGTAGTCTGAACAAGTTTATAGCCAAGCCCATCAATGGGGCAAAGAACCATTTGTATGTCCTCAAATGGAAAGCACTTGTGGAGTTACAGGACAAGGGACATGGATGTCCTGTTTACTGAGAGGGATTGAAGAGTTGGGAACACTTTCTCAGGTGGCTTCTCAAGAATTTTAAGAGTGTGGATAGAACGGGATGATAGAGATTGTAACTAGTGGCCTAATTATCACCTGTATTAGCTTCCTAGGATTGCCTACCAAAGTGCCACAAACTGCAACCTAACACAACAAAGTTACTGTCTTAGAGTTGTGGAGTCCACAAGTCCAGAATTAAGATGTCTGTAGGACCATGTTTGTATATTTGTTTTTCTTTTTAATTTAATTTATTTTTGACACAGATAGATCACAAGTAGGCAGAGAGGCAGGCAGAGAGAGAGGGGAAGCAGGCTCCCCATAGAGCAGAGAGCCCAATGCGGGGCTTGATCCCAGGACCCTGAGATCATGCCCTGAGCCAAACGCAGAGTCTTGAACCCACTGAGCTGCCCAGGCTCCCCTATAGGACCATGTTTCTTTGAAACCTTGATTTTTCTTCCTGGCTTATGGTGGTTTGTTGGTAATCCTTGGCATTCCTTTGTTTGTAGGTGTGTAACTCCAATCTTTGCCTTTGTTGTCACATGCCATTTGCCCTGTGTGTGTTTACACATGGCCATCATATTACAAGGCTACCAGTTATACTAGATCATAGATCCATACTGCTCCAGTAAAACCTCATGTTTATTTTATCTCCAGTGACCCTATGTCCAAATAAGATCACATTTGAAGGTACCAGTGGTTAGAACTTCAACATAACTGTATAATTTTTTATGGGTGGGAACATAATTCCATTTAAAGCTTAACCGGTGTCAGATGTTATGACTGCCTTATGCCAAATGTTAAGAACTAGAATTGTGTCATTACCTTGTTTTTCTGCTTATTACAAATAGACCTGATATAGTGAATGTTTTCTTTATATATAGATATGTATGAATAATCATTTATAAAGGTATCCCATTGTAGATGTATTCCCATTAAGAGTATAGCTTTTATTTATTGATTTATTTTGAAGATTGGTCTATTTCAGAGTGTGAGCAAGTAGGGGGAGGGGCAGTGGGAGAGAATCTTGAGGCAGTCTCCCCACTGAGCACAGAGCCTGCCATGGGGCTGGATCCTTGGATCCTAGGATCAGGACCTGACCTTAAATCAAGAGTTGGCTGTGTAATTGACTAAGCCACCCAGGTACCTCAAGAGTCTAGCTTTTAAAAACAGTTGAGTCTATATGAATTTTTTATACCAGTAGAAGGAGCTGAGAAGGGGAATACTTTATTCTGCAAGATTTTTTTTTTTTGGAAAAATATCAAGGAACAAAGTACTAGCTCTATTAAAATTCCTTAATCACAGTGACCATGTTTTCTTCACTAACAATGGTCAGCACTGAAAGACAGTATTTTTTTTAAATTTTTTTAATATTTTTTAATTTTTTATAAACATATATTTATTTTTTCCCCAGGGGTACAGGTCTGTGAATCGCCAGGTTTACACACTTCACAGCACTCACCATAGCACATACCCTCCCCAATGTCCATAACCCCACCCCCCCCAACCCCCCTCCCCCCAGCAACCCTCAGTTTGTTTTGTGAGATTAAGAGTCACTTATGGTTTGTCTCCCTCCCAATCCCAACTTGTTTCATTTACTCTTCTCCTACCCCATTAACCCCCCCATGTTGCATCTCCTCTCCCTCATATCAGGGAGATCATATGATAGTTGGAAAGACAGTATTTTTAAAGTCATTGTTTAAAAAAAAGAAAAAAAGTCACTTGTTTTCCAAAATTATTTCAGGCCACTTCAAGGACACAGGATAAGTTCTAAAGCTGTTTATTAATCTTGCTTTCTCTAATACATGAATATTCCTAGGATATACTTGCTAAGAATCTAACTTTAATATCCTTTATTAAAATCTGGGCTTTTTTTCCCACATCCTGCCAATCTTTGGACAGGAAATAGCACCTTTGCCTAAATTAGTGGTTCATCTACTTACACTACATTTTAGATCCTTAGCTCTTAAAAATACTAATATTTCTGGTAGTCCTCAGGGGCACTACATATGCTCAGAAACAAAGCTCTTACTTCTTTTTCATTTCAAGCTCTGCATTCATCTTTTCCTTGCTCATTTCTACTTTCCTAGCTATGCAGAGGGCTTTGATGAGGTGCTTTCTAGTCCTCACAGAACACTATTAATGTTCTTGATCCTAGGGACCTCTACTGATAGGCCCAAAGCTGCCCAATCTAGGAGTTCCAACATGGTTTTGCTTACCCTGGGTCCTCACTGTATCTTGTACATGAGAAGGGAGAGTGTTCCTCCCCCAATCTGTGCAGTGCTTTTAACTTTGAGCTGCTAAGGTCCCTCATGGGACCCAGGTACCTAGCTTGAATGTCATCTTGGAAACCAGATTAAGAGGGCTGTTTCCCCTTACTCTTGCTGTGATAAGAATACATAATGCAAAATCTATCCTCTTAACCAATTAAGTGCACGACATAATGTTGTCTGTGGGCATGCTGTTGTTCAGTGGATCTTTAGAATTCAGCATGTATAACTGAAATTTTATACCTATTGGACAGTGATTACTCATTAGCTTTTTCCTCTAGGCCTTGGAAAACCACCATTCTATTTGGGTTTAACAAATTTAGATAGGTCATATAAATCATATAATGCTTGTGCTTTGTGACTGGCTTGTTTCATTTAGCACAATGTCCTCCAGGTTCATCTATGTGGTCACATGTGCAGCATTTCCTCCGTTTTTTAACTTTTAATTTATTTTTAAGACGCTATGGTCTACTGAATGTATGTACCACATCTTCTTTACCTACCTGTTGATGGCCATTTGAGTTGTTTCCATGTATGGACTATTGTGAATAATCAAATGAATGTACAGGTGCAGTTTCTCCAACATTCTGCTTTCAATTCTTCTGGGTCTATACTCATTAATGAGATTTCTGGGTTATATAGTAGCTCAATTTTGATTCCTTTCATTACTGTTTTGACTGTGGGGACTGTGGGAGACTATGTTTTTTACATTCTTCTGAACAGTATACAAGGATTCCAGTTTCTCTGTATTCTCACCATAACCTTCAAAAATAATTATTGCAGAAGGCATAAGGTGCTATCTAATTGTGGTTTTATCTCCTTGTTATCAGAAATGCAAATAACAAATGAAATATTTTTGATAAAAAATCAATGAAAAATTTTAACATGGTAATTCTCAAATTACAAATGTTGGCCGTTTATAATTTCTTGAGAGAAATTAAGACATAATTTGCTAAGATTATCCTGGGACCTTTTGGCTTCATTGAACCCTGCTTAAGAGTGCTGTTCTACCCACTTTCCCCTCATCTCAGCTGTACATAAAAAATTCTTCCCCTGTTCACCTGCAACAAAATTTCAAAACAATATGAAGAAAAATAATGTGAAGTAAAAAATGAGGACACTCTTAAGGAAACTTCTAGAGGTCACATGTTAATCAATTTACTAGTTGGGTCTGAGTATCTTTGTAAGCTTCTACTATTTCTTTAAAAACTTACTTCTTTAATATATAAAACATCAAAATAGTAGAATAATAGAAGCTCAAGAATAGTTCTGGGAAGGAAACTATCCCTGCTGACAATAGCAGAGGTTGTGTAAAAAATGTCCAATGTCTGAGAAGAGCAGACTCTAGTTGGAGCCTGATTAAGTTGACTGATAGGCCTAAAAAGAAATTCAAATCTTAATACCTTGACTTACAAATGTGAATGGCTTGGATGTTAAACCCCATACAGCTGTATCTTTAGAACAATCTGAGGATAGGGTAGATGAAGAAAGGTGATACAAAAATGTTATGAACTTAATCTCTAGGAATAATCTGGGTCTGTTAACTGAGGACCTCAGCTATGCTGTTGGATTTCATAACAACCATTTGTGATATTCAGATAAGCCCCATGTCTTCCTTGTGCTTCACTTTCTTTATATGTAAAATAGGACTATTTGCCCTGCCTCCTCCAGGTGGCTGTGAGAATAGCATGTGGCTAGTTGATGTAAAAATGTTCTGAAGTAAGCAGAATGAGGAGAATGAAGGGACACTGTAAGGTACTGATCAAGTAACAGTGCTGTGGTCACTGCTTTCCTTTAGGGTCTTTGTTTACTTAGGCTTCTGTTGACTCCAGGTGCCTCTCTCAGTAAATCGACGGATGACCAAGGGTGTTCCACCTTGGAAGCGTTAAGTCCTCTCATCCTTCAGCTGTCTACTTCATGGGGTGAGGTTAGAGTGGTTGGTCTTGCAGACTGTGCTAGCAGACCTCTAAGTTGTGGAAAGAGTGAAAGAGATGATTGTGGTATTTATGGAAATAAACTTGCCATGGCTCTTGTTTCTAATGGAGGAAAGCAGTGTGGACAATGGAAACACTGTCTTGTCTAGTTAACAAAGTTAAAATGCAAGGGCAATAGTCATGTCATTAGGAACATTTCTCATTTTGGCAGAAAAGGAAAGATGTGCAGCTTTGTGACTTCGGCAAATGTTAAAATATCACAGGCCAAGGGAGAATATACACGTGCTAATTCCTTTCATGAAGGGCAGGGAGGTTGACTTTGGGGGTAAACAATAGTGTTCTGGAGTTAAGTTTTTGGTTTACCTTGTAGTGGTATAATAGATCCTCTGTTTCCCTATCTTCCTGTCACTGAGTACTTACATAGTCCATGGACTCCATCTTCACGATGACTCTATGAGGTAGATGTTTTCTTCCAGATGTAGAATCTGGGACCCTGTGATACTTGCACATGTCAAACACTCATTAAGTTTTGGAGCCAGTAGTCCATATCAGGGCTAACTCTGAACCAGGCTCCAATTTTTTTCTCCAATGACTCTTGACTAAGTGAGAACTATTGATGAGCTATTGTAATCGGACTGTTATTTCACTCCCATGTTGAGCTAAAGAAATGATGAGCTATTCTGTTTTCTAAACTGTGACCTAAGAAATATCTTCAGGAGGTTCTGGACAAGTAAAAAGCCCATGAAATTACTTCATGACAAAGTCATTTAACATGGCCTGATTTTTGTATTCAGCGGTTTCATTCCTTTATATTTTGGAATCAATCCACACAAGCTTTATGAGGTAAAGATTGGAGGAGTGGCAGAACTAAGGACACATGAACAAAGGCATATTTGAGCTGAGCTTTAGAAAACAGATTTTATTTTTATTTAAAGATGGATTTGTGAGAAAGAACGTGCTCATGCACAAGCAGGGAGAGCAGCAGGCAGAGGTAGAAGCAGGCTCCCTGCCAAGTAAGGAGCCCAATATGGGACTTGATTCCCAGCACCCTGGAATCATGACTTGAGCAGAGGGCAGATACTTAACTGACTGAACGACCCAGTTATCCCAAAAACATAGATTTAGAAGAAGACAATGGGAATGGGGGTGCTTAAAGAAGACTATTCACACTGAGACTGGAATAAACTTAGAATCATGGCGATGCAGTGTACTGGGTAGACATGCATTTGGGTATATCACAGGGCACATTTGTAAGACAGCAGAAGTTGACACTAAAAGTAAAATTGGGGGGCCAATTTTGAAGAGTTTGGACTGCCATTTTAAAGGCTTGGATGTAGACCAGTAGTCACTCGATTACCCATTCATATACTTAAGATTTGTCATATGTTAGGACTTTTTGTTAGAACTTGGTCATATAGATACTGTTGTGTACTAATGATCTGGTGTAAGAAACAAATTAATGATGTTGAAAGGAGTATGAACAAAGTAACATGTGAAGATGTAGAGAAGCAAGTTAGAACTAATGGAATCTGGAAGGCTTTGCCGGAGGAGGCGAGAAGAGAAGAGTTTCTAAAGGATAAATAAGTATTAGAAGAGGAGTATGAGTTTGTAAGTGAAGAAGACAGAACAGGCAGAGAGCCCAGCATGTACAAAAGCATGGAAACATGAAAGAAATGTGATCCTTGGAGGGAACACCTAGTAGGATAGACTGTGTAGAACAGAGATCTTACACTGGAACTGGAATCCCAGGCCAGTCTTAGGGGTTGGAGATTAAGTTCAACTATGTAGACAATCATACTTAAGTAACAAAGCCCTAATATAAGCTCCCAACACTGAAGTTGAAGTGAGCTTTCTGGGTTGGCAATACTTCATGTGTATTACCACACATTGATGTCGTGAGGTGTTATATTCTGAGGACAATTAAAGCTCCATGCTTGGAATCCTCCTAGACTCTGCCCTATGCCTCTTTTCCTTTAGCTGGTTCTTGTTTTCCTTTTCCTATAATAAATGTAATGATGAATACAATAGGTTTCAGTGAATTCTAGGAGTTTTCCAACAAATGATAACCAAGGAAGGTCATAGGAAACTCCCAAACTGGTAGTTGGTGTCTGAAGTGATGATGGTCTTGTGTGGACTCATCCTTCTAACTTTATAATTGTATCTTAACTTTTGGCAGTTGAAGGTCAGAAGTCATGGGCTAACTGGTCAATCTGGAGTACTGTAATCTTAACCTTAAATCTTGCTAACTCTGGGTAGATATTATATTAAAAGTTCTGTTGAGACATGAAAACATAAATGCAAAGACAATAGAAATGGAGATAACAGAATGGATTCAAGATCCATTTTAGGGATGGAAACAATTTGATTAGGTGTGCTAATCAATTAGGTGTGTGATTATATGGGAATATGGCTTGGGCTGGAAAGGGGAAGGAAGAAATGGGTTTTGTTTAGAATACTTATAATGAGCATTTGAATATGCTCATACACCTCCTGTTAAAGCCCAACAAAAACCATCTTTTGAAGCCATATCAGCTCTCATCAATAAACTGGTCTGTGGCTCTATGCTTTATAACTCAGCCTCTCTAATGGAGTTGTCAATATTGCCATCCATATTGCCACCTTTATTTTTTAATTCTTAATCTTTCAAGTCAGTCCAGTCTGGATTTTACTGCTAACACTAACTACTCTTGCTAATATCAGAAATCTATTTGTTCGTAAGAAATTTATAACCCTTCATGAAGAACTTGGAGTCCTTAGATGACCTTGAAATGTCTTTATCTTAAACATTGGTCTTTTGAATTTTGATAATCCTTTTCCTGGTTTTTTTCCTACCTAACTTAATCTTTTATTATGTCAGCCCCCTTTCTACTAAAAACTTCCAAATACCATATTCATCAGCATTCTTTTCTTTTTTCCCTTTTGTCACTTTTTTTCTTAAGAACTTTTTCTTTTTCTTTCTTTCTTTTTTTTTTTTTTTTTTTTTTGGCTTAAAATAACAATTTCTAAATTTGTTTTTGTACCACATAATCCTGCTTAGATTTAGATTAATATTGCCAATACTCTGTGACCATGTCTTCTTAGGTATCCCATAAGTCTCCTAAATCTAACATGTTCCAGAGAGCTCACTCTTTCCACCAGCCTTTTCACCTGATTCATGATCTTTCTCACCAACTTACCTTTCCCTCCTGCTGCAGGAGCCAGTCATTTGGTAGCTATTATTGACACCCTGCTCTCCATCACTATTCCTCCTTGCCTTGTAACCATTATCACATTTGCCAACTCCAACTCCAAAATCCATCCTATTTATTACCACTGTGATTACCTCTTGTAGGTCAGGGCCTGTCTTGCTGATTACATAAAATGTCTGAGTGAGTCTTGCTGCTTTGATTCTTTGTCCAACAATCCAAATCCATTCTCCCCACAATGTCCAGAGGAATATAACTAAAATATAAACATGTCTGCATTAAACAAAAACCTCAAGTATCCTCTACTGTATTTAGAAGACAGCCTCTTAAGACCTTGAATAATCCTGTCTCTAAAGACTTATCCACCTTCAACCCTTAATCCTGCCCTTCTTGAATCGCTCACTATGTCATACCCTCCTGGTGTGCTTTCCATTCCTCATATGAATAAATAATCTTTACTACTTCAAGGCTTTTGGATTTGCTATTCATTTCCCTGGAACACTACCCACCCACACCCACGTGGCTCCTATGTCCTATTTCTCTTCTGGGTCTTAAGTCTTTCTATACCCCTCTGTATCACATTGGACTATGTTCTTTTTAACAACCCTAATATATGAGAAACTCATGAGGTGTTTGGTGGTTTTTTTTGTTTTTTTTTTTTTTTATGTCCAATGTGAGTTGGTAAGCCACTCAAACACTCAAGGGTTGTTTGAAATTCACCATTGCATAGGATGCTCATTTGAACTTAAGATCTTTTGTTACTGAGGTAAGAGAAGAACATGTGAAAGATTGTGATCCTGTTCTTAAATCTGCCTGAAATGATGCATCATTTCTACCTACATTTCATTGGTCGAGGCACTAGCCAGAGAAGTATCATTTTCTCACAGGCCTAGAAGAAGAAAACTGGCAGTGTTTGTGATCTGAACCCTGGAATTGCCAGTAGACACTCACTTCCTTAATTCTTCATTACATCTGATAGCACTCTGTTCAATTTCTAATTGTAGGTCTCAGAACTGGAAAACACCCATGAATAAAACTTCCATGTTTGAGGTGCATGAGTGCAAGGCCTATGACTGTTCATCACTTGTTTATCCATTGTGCTTATCACAGTGTCTAGAATACAGTAGATATTCAGTAGATACTTGGTGAGAGAATAATCTGTATGTGTAGAACAGCCTTTCCTACACAGTAGGAAATTGGATAGTAAGGTCTAGAACAAGTAAGAGATCGTTCTTCTGTTTCCTGGGCAATTTTGAGTTTTTGTTTTAGTGTTCTATTTTTTCCCCCAAGGTTATGTCTCTAAGTGATGACTCTAAAGAATACAATGTAATTAAGGTACAGCCTATCTTAACGTCACAATGTAAGTACTCTGTAAAAGTGTAATTCTACTTATCCCAGCTTCCCCTCCTTAGTACTATTGTCGAACATTCTACTCTACATGTGTTCTAATCACAATATATCGTATTTATTTTGGCAGATATCAAGAGACTGCGATATTGAGAAAGACTTAAAGGTCATTGGGGCAAAACAAAAAATTCAGAAACAGATGCACACAAATAGAATTTTTTAAAAATTTGACCAAGATGACAAGGTAACTCCATGAGGAGAGGAAAGTCTTTTGATAAACTGTGCTAGAACACTCTATGTGTTAAAAAAAAAAAAAAAAGTAAACCCATACAAAAATTAATATTAAATCTATCACAAACCTAAACATAAAAAACCTAAACATGCCAGATCTCTCAAACAGAATAAAATCTTTGTGGTCCTAAATTAGGCAAAGATTTCTTAGAAAAAACAAAGCATAGACCATAAAGTACAGATTGAGGTTCATCAAAATTAAATACTTCATTCATTGAAAGGCACTGAAGAACATCCTTTGATATATATTAGGAAAATGGAGATTCAGGTCTAGAAAAAGCGAGAGCTCTTTTTTCCTGTCTGTTGGTAGTTAGAGGGTTTTGTATTTTAGTTAGTATTTTTGTATTTTGTATTTTGTATTTAGTTAGTACTTTTGTATTTTAGTTAGTCCTCAGGGACTTGTAAATTAAAACCACAATGAGATAGCACTACATATCTATTACAGTGGATGAAAATAAATAAAATACCTAGTGCCAAGAGGATATGAAGCACCTGGAATTCTCAGAGCTCTTGGACTTTGGAAATCCAACATGGTAAAGCTACTTAGGAAAACTGTCAGTTTCTTGAAACACGAAACCTCAATTTACTATTACTAGTATGGGAAGAATTTTACTCCTGAGTATTTAAGAGGAACAAAAACATTCCACCAGAAGGACTTGATAGACAAGTGTTCATAGCTGCTTGATATGCAATTGACAAAAATGAGAAGCAACTCAAAGTCTTCTCAGCTGGTGAATATATCAACAATTGTGGTTCATTCAATGAAATACTGTTGAACAATAAAAAGGGTTAAATTAGTGATGCATGCAGAAACAAGCATGGCTATTGCATGAATTATGCTAAAAAGGAACATGAACACAAAAGATTACATACTGGAAGATCCCATTTATATGACATTCTGGAAAGGCCAGACTATACGGATGGAAATGAGATCAGTGCTGGACTTGAGTAGGAGTTGTGAATGAGTACAGAGGAGAATAAGTGACTTGGTTACATAAGTCGATATGCTTCTTAGTCATCAACTCCATATATAAAAAGGATGCATGAGTGAAAACTATTGTAGAATTGTATGAACTTGACACTTAAAAGACTTGTGGGTATATTTGTATGTGTCTGTGCATATTGATATACATACTTTTTTTTAAAAAGATTTTATTTATTTATTTGACAGAGACCACAAGTAGACAGAGAGGCAGGCAGAGAGAGAGAGAGGAAAGCAGGCTCGCCGCTGAGCAGAGAGCCCGATGTAAGACTCGATCCCAGGACCCTGAGATCATGACCTAAGCCGAAGGCAGCGGCTTAACCCACTGAGCTACCCAGGTGCCCCGATATACATATTTTTAATTCCTGGAATGTTTTCCCATTTGGTATATTTCCATTGCTTTCTGGACTGCATTGTATCTGATGAAAAGTTAACTTTTGTTCTCATTATAACATTCCTCTATGCAATGTGTCTTTCCCCCCCTATGGTTACTTGGGAGATTTTATTTTTTTCTTTCTTGTTCTCTTCCCCGCCCCCCCCCCCCCCAATTTAACTATAATGTTCCCAGGTGTGGTTTTATTTCACTTACCCAGCTTGGGGTTCTCTACCAATTTATCACTTGACTTATTCCCTACCAGTTTTTATCATTTTGCTTTATTTTTGCTAACTTGAATTGACATGTAGTCAAATGGAGTGATTCTTTCTCCTTCAGTGTATAAATTATCCATCAATCACCACAAAAGTTAGTTGCTTAAAACAAGAGCAAGTTATATCACAAGTATGAGTTGATGGTGCATTCTTCTACAAGAGACCTCTAAGCCCATACACGGAGCTAAATTCATCAGGTTTGTTGGCTAGAAGCTAAAGTCAGCTGGGAGAGCTGAGATGGTTGTACCTCTGTGTCAAGAAGGGACATCATTTCAGGCTTCTTTAAGGTATGGCATTCTTGGGCTATGTGAAGGCTTGAAGTCTCTTTAGGTTTAGTCTCAGATTAAGGCCCACCTTAAAAGAAGGATTAACATAACTGCTGCTGCATTTTCTTGGTCAAAGCAAGTTGCTAAGCCAACTATTCTTTTTAGGGTATAGAAATTTTTGCTATCTCTATATGAGAAGAATGGTAAAGCCCTATCACAAAGGGGTGTGTCTACTAGATTGGGAGTAATTTCTGGCCATTAAACAATTTTTTACAATGCAGTGTTCAATCTGCTAAACACTCCAATGACTTATTTCAGACACTGTTTTTTTTTTAGCTCTATAATTTCTATTTTTAGTTTACTTTTCCCTTCTGAAATATCTTTTCACATATTATATCTATCTTTCCCTATAAATTCTTTAACACCTGTAGAGTTGATTTTTAGAGTCATTGGCTGCTAATGCCAATGACTTAGGTCATCTGTTTTTTTACTGGCTCTGTTTTTCTTTGATTATGGGTCACATTTGCCTCCTTCTTTCCATGTCCCATCTTCTTATATCCTAGACACTAGGTGTAATAAAAGGAGACTGAATTAGTTATTTGTTTTGTTTCTAGAGTGATGGCCTTTATTCCATGAAATTGTTAGAATATGGGGCTAATCATTCATATTCTTGGTATGATCCAATTGAACTGGGAGGGTAGCAGCTTGAACTAGATTGAACTTGTCTCTGTTCAGTCTAACCCCAACCTCCTGTACCACCACTGCCTCTTTGATCTGCCCAGTGGTTCATCTGGGAAGGGATTTTGCTCTAATATCTGCTCTTGTTGCCCTACCTTATATTCAAACTTGGCAGGGTCCTAGGATGGAAGCCCTATGAGAATGTATAAAATTGTTACTCTCTGCTTCATAGCTCTTTGTCCACTGCTGCTTCTGGGGTGGAGAGTTACCAGGTCAAGTGATCTGTTACTACATTTTGGGCTCCTTGAGATTCAAATTACTGCCATCCAATGTTGTATTGATCTTTATTGATCTCTATGGAGTCTGCCAGGCTACAGCAGTCTGCTTTCCAATTACTCCTACCCAGACCAAATGCCTTCCTGAATGTATGGAAGCTGCCACAGCTCTTGTTTACAAAGATAAACTGAATTCCAGAGTAAAAATTTATCAGTCTTTTTTTTTTTTTTTTTTGATTCTACTGCTCATTGTAGCCCTACAGAAAAATAAAATTTAATTAAATCTGTTTATCTTGTTACCCCAGGAGTGAGGTTCTTTCTTATCCTCTCTGTCATAACTAATCCTAGAAATGAAAACTAATCCTGGATGATTTTGACATTGAGTAGAAATAGCTACTGAACTAAATATGTATTGATCCATATCCTAGAGGTTCTCTAGTTTCAATGTTAGTGGTTATTGAATTTTTCTTAATTCATGTACTTGTTTGCTGTAGCACATTTGATTTAAGTTAAAAAGAAGTTTCTTTTTTTTTTCTCCAATAAAGATTATTTTTTTGTGGCATATGGGCACCAAAAAGATACTGTGAGAAACTAAAAGAAATACAGAGAAAGAAAAAAATATATATAAATACTTATGGTTAAATGGTGTAACAACTAAATACTACTTTGGGGGGTAAAATTTTCAGGCATGTATGTATAAACAAATTGAGCTACAGCTGTGTATTACAATAATGTACAATGGTCCCTAATATACTCAGAGATCAAAGTTCTTGCCCTTAACAGTGGGAAGTAACTCTGGAAGATACTCTTGTCTAAGAATTAAAGGTGAGATCTTTATTTCCACACCTGACACAAGAAGCAGGCTCAGGGATCTCATTATTATCCATGATGACAGTGGGAGTAAAGTGCACAATGAAAACATAGAATGCATTGGGAAGAGGAAGACACTAGACAAAATCCATATGGCAAGGTGACAGCGTTGCTGTCAAAATTGTCTTTGGAAACACAGCCTGGAATAAATGTTCCCAGAATGTGCAGACATAGTCTTAGGTTACATAAGAGCTCAGTGCTGACCTTTAGGCTGACAAAAGTTAGAGAGTTTTGAGCTATATATTACCTGGAAAAATACATTCAGGTATGGCTATATATGCTTTCACCAGAAGAGCATGCCTGCTTTTACCTTCCAACTGTTTGCCATTACTTTATATTTGTTAATGAAACTGAGGTCATGGAAATATTGACACCTTTTTTCTTTTTGTCTTGAGTTGAATATCTTAGGTGGATCTGATACTGAAAATTCCTGTTGTAAGTCCCTTTTACCTCCTATTCTCTAAAGTGGTAATATTACCTTTAGAGCGGGGACGGATACTCTTTTTTTTTCCTTGCCACCCTTTAAAATTTGTTTTTTATTGAGGTTTAATTGAATTCTAGTGTACAACAGTGATTGAACATTTGTGTAAACTGTGAAGTGGTCACTACACTCTGTTCTCTATATAAGGTCTGGATTTTATTTTGTGTAGTTGTTTAGATTCTACATGTAAGTGAAATCATGCAGTACTTCTCCTTGACTTATTTCATTCACCATAATACAATCAAGGTCTATCCATGTTGTCCCAAATGACAAGATTTCCGTTCCTTTTTTTATGGCTGATTATTAATTCATTGTACATATACCACATCTTGATTCATTCATCCATCAACAGACACTTTGGATGTTTCTATGCCTTGCTTATTTTAAATAATGCTGCAATGAACATAGGGGTACATACCTTTTCAAATATATATTTTTACTTTCTTTGGATTGATGTCCCAGTATTAGAATTTCTGGGATTTATGGTAGTTTTTTTTCACTTTCTGAGAGACCCCCATATTGTCTTCCAAAGTGGCACCAAATAATATTCCTGGCAACAGTTCAAAAAGGTTCCCTTTTCTCCACATCTCACTAGTTTCTTCTGTTTGGCAATAGCCATTTTAACAGGTGCATGTTGTATCTCCTTGCAATTTTGATTTCCATTTTCCATTGATGGTTAATGATGTGCATTTTTTCATGTACTTGTTGGCCATCTGTATGCATCTTCAGAAAAAATGTCTGAGCTCCCCTGCCCATTTTGTAATTGGGATTTTTTTTTTGTTTTTTTTTTTGTTTGTTTGTTTTGTTACTGAGTCATAGGAGTTCTTTCTATATTGTAGATACTAGCTTCTTACCAAATGTATGATTTGTGAGTACCTCTCCCATTCACTAGGTTGCCTCTTATTTTTGGTGGTGGTTTTCTTCACTGTGTGGAAGCTTTTTAGTTTAATGTAGTACCACCTTTTTTGCTTTAGTTTTCCTTACCTTTGGAGTAAAATCCAAAAAAATAAAAAAATAAAAAAAATCGCTAAGACTGATCAAGGACTATATAGCATATGTTTTCTTTTAGAATTTCTATAGTTTTAGGTCTTTAAGTCTTAATTTGAGGTTTTTTTTTTTTTTTTTTAAAAAAGGGGGTTGGGGTTTTTTTTTGTTTATTTTTTTTCCCTTTTTTTTTTTTTTTTTTTTGCATGTAACTCTCCCATTTTCCCAACACTATTGAAGGGATTCTTTCCCCCATTGCATATTCCTGCCTCCTTTGTCCTAGATTAACATATTGCATTCTATGGATCAATGCCTTTGCACCAATATCACACTCTAATTATAGCTTTGTAGTATAGTTTGAAATCAGGGATATGAATCTTTGGCTTCATTCTTCATATTGTTTTTGTCTACTTGGGTAGGGTCCTTTGTGGTTCCATGCAAATTTTAGAATTGCTTGCTGTAGTTTGTGAAATATATCACTGGAATTTTCATAGGGATTACATTGAATGTATAGACTGCTTTACATCGTATGGCTATTCAGCAGTTTTCTTTCAGTCCATGAGTTTGGAATATCTTTTACTTGGATTTTATTTAGGTTATTTCAGCAATGTCTTAGAGTTTTCAGTGTACAAGTCTTTAACTTCCTTGGTTAATTTATTTCTAGACATTCTTGTGATGGTAAATGGGATTTTTAAAAGACTTCTGAAAGTTTACTAGTCTATAGAAATGCAATGGACTTCTGCATGTTTTTGTCTCCTGCAACAGTCCTAAATTCATTTAATAGTTCTTGAGTGGAGTCTTCAGGGTTTTCTATATGTATCAGGTTATTTGCAAAAAGTGAATTTTACTTCCTTACAGTCGGGGTTACTTCTATTTTTTTATTTTTTTAACTGATATGGCTTGGGGTTCCAATACTATGTTGAATAAAAGTGGTGAGAATGGACATCCTTGTCTTAACTTGAGGGGCAAAGCTTTCAACTTTTCATCATTGAGTATAGTATTCACTGTGGGTTTGTCAAATTTGACCTTGATGAGGTTGAGGTATGCTCGCTTTATATACTCACTTTTTAAAAAATCATAAGTGGTTGTTAACTTTTGTCAAATGTTAACTTTTGTCAAATGCTTTTTCTGCATCTGTTAAGATAACATTTTCATTTTGTTAATGTGGTATGTCATATTTATTTTTGCAGATATTGAACTATTCTTGCATCCCTGGAATAAATTCAAGATCCACTTGATCTTGGTTCACAATCCTTTTAATGTATCATTGAATTTTCTTTCCAGTATTTTGAGAATTTTTGCATCTATGTTCATCAGAGGTGTTGGCCTATAATTGTCTTTGTGGTGTTTTTGTATGGTTTTGGTATCAGGGTAATACTGGCCTCATGAGTTTTAAAGTATTCCCTCCTTTTGAATTACTTAGAAGAGTTTGATAATGATAAGTATTAAATCCTTGAATCTTAGAAGTTACCAATGATCTGTCTGGTCCTGGATTTTTGTTTTGGGGCTGTTTTAATGGTAGCTTCTATCTCCTTAATAGTAATCAGATTATTCAGACTTCCTATTTTTTCATGATTCAGTATTAGAGTCTTAGTTTGTAAGAATCTATCCATTTATTTTAAGTGGTCTAGTTTGTTAGCCTAACTACTCATAGAAGTCTCTTGTGATCATTTGCTTTTTTGTGGTATCAGTTATAATTTCCCCTTTCACTTGATTTTATTTGGGCTCCCCTTTTATTTTTCTTGGAAAATCTTGGTAAAGGTTTGTCAGTTTTCTACTGTCTTTTTTTTTTTTTTTTTTAAGATTTTATTTATTTATTTGACAGAGAGAGATCACAAGTAGGCAGAGAGGCAGGCAGAGAGCAAGAGCGAGAGAAGCAGGCTCCCTGCTGAGCAGAGAGCCCGATGTGGGGCTTGATCCCAGGACCCGGAGATCATGACCTGAGCCGAAGGCAGCGGCTTAACCACTGAGTCACCCAGGCACCCAGTTTTCTACTGTCTTATCTATTTCATTAACTTTTGCTCTGATCTTTCTTTCTACTAACTTTGGGCTTGATGCTTTTTATATTTCCTTCAGGTGTAAAGTTACATAGTTTGCAATTCCTCTTATTTTGGGAGGTAGGCCTGCATTGCTAGGAACTGCCCTCATAGAATCGCCTCTGTGGCATCACATAGATTTGTTCATGTTGTATTTGAGTAAGGTGTTACAGTGGAGTGTGTTCAGTTCCCCTACTATTGCACTAATGTCTCCCTTTAGGTTGATTAAAATTTGCTTTATATATCTTAGTACTCTTATGTTGGATGCCTATATATTGATGAATGTTATACTTTACTATTGCCTTTCATCATTATATAGCGTCCCCTTCGTCTTTTAATAGTCTGTTTTTAAGTCTGCTTTGTCTGATAGGAGTATAGCTACCCCAGAATTCTTTTGATTTCAAAATGCACTATAATACTCCATCCCTTCACTTGCGGATTGTGTGTGCTTCTGGAGTGAGGCTCTGTAGGCAGCATATAAATATGCTTTTATTTTAATCCATTCAGCTGTCTTTTGGAGGATACAGTCCATTTATACTTAAAGTCATTGTATGTCCTTACCATTTGTTCTATTTTCTGGCTAGTTTTTATTTCTTCTGTACCTTTTTCCTCTTAACCAGTAGTTTTTCTTTAGTGTTATGATACATGCACAAAGAAATAAGAAATCTAAACATAAGTTTTTGCTTTAAGGTTACTGTGAAGTTCACATTTATCATCATATGTAAGTTTAAATTGATAGCAACTGAAATTTGAGTACATTAGCAAATTCCACACTTCTATCCCCCCCCCTTTTTTTTGAAGTATAGGTGACACACAATACTATTTTTTTTATTTTATTTTTTCAGTGTTCCAAGATTTATTGTTTATGCACCACACCCAGTACTCCATGAAATACGTGCCCTCCTTAATACCCACCAGCAGGCCCTCCCAACCCCTAATCCTCCTCACCTCCAAAACCTTCAGTTTGTTTCTCAGAGTTCAGTCTGTCATGGTTCGTTTCCGTGTCTGATTGCCCCCAACTCACTTCTCTCCTTCACCCAATGTCCTCTGTGTTATTCTTTATGCTCCACAAGTAAGTGAAACCATATGATAACTGACCCTCTCTGCTTGACTTATTTCACTCAGCATAATCTCTTCTGGTCCTGTCCATGCTGATACAAAAGTTGGGTATTCATCCTTTCTGATGGAGGCATAATACTCCATTGTATATATGGACCATATCTTCTTTATCCATTTGTCTATTGAAGGGCATCTTGGTTCTTTTCAGTTTGGCAACTGTGGCCATTGCTGCTATGAACATTGGGGTACAGATAGCCCTTCTGTTCACGACGTCTGTATCTTTGGGGTAAGTACCCAGCAGTGTAATTGCAGGGTCATAGGGAAGCTCTATTTTTAATTTTTTTTTTTTTTTATAAAGATTTTATTTATTTATTTGAGAGAGAGGCAGTGAGAGAGAGCATGAGCGAGGAGAAGGTCAGAGGGAGAAACGGACTCCCCATGGAGCTGGGAGCCCGATGCGGGACTCGATCCCGGGACTCCGGGATCATGACCTGAGCCGAAGGCAGTCGTCCAACCAACTGAGCCACCCAGGCGTCCCATCTATTTTTAATTTCTTAAGGAATCTCCATACTGTTCTCCAAAGTGGCTGCACCAACTTGCATTCCCACCAACAGCATAAGAGGGTTCCCCTTTCTCCACATCCTCTCCAACATATGTTGTTTCCTGTCTTGTTAATTTTGGCCATTCTTACTGGTGTAAGGTGTATCTAAATGTGGTTTTGATTTGAATCTCCTTGATGGCTAATGATGAGGAACATTTTTTCATGTGACCCACAATATTATACTAGTTTCAAGTGTACAACATAGTTATTGAACACATCTATATATTAGGCTATGCTTATCACAAGTTTGGCTATCATTTGTTACCAGACAGACAATGCTATTATAATACATTTTGTTTTTGTCATGTTTTGCATCTCTATCTTATGTATTTTTTTAACTAGTGTAGTTTTAATTTGATTACTTTGGTCTTTTAATTTTCATAGTAGCTTTAAGTGATTATTCCACTATTTCTCGTATATATCTAACTTTTTCAGTGAGAATTTTACTTTTGTGTATTTTCTTGTCATAAATTAGTACCACCTACCCCACATAAAGTAGTCCCTTTAACTTTTCTGGTAAGACCTGTTTAATGGTGATGAGCTCCTATAGCTTTTGCTTCTTGGGAAACCCTTTCTCCAATTCTGAATAAGAACCTCGATGGGTAAAGTATTCTGGATTAGAATTTTTTTTTCTTTCAGCACTTGGAGTATATCATGACACTCTCTTTTGGATTGCTATTTCTGCTGGGAAATCCAATAGTTCAATGGAAAACAAATCGTTTTGCTTTTGGTGCTTTTAAAATTCTTTAACTTCTGGCATTTTAACTTATCACATTTGACTTATGATGTGTTTTGGTGTGGGTCTCTTGTGGTTCATCTTTTTGGAACTGTTGGAATGTCCATTTCCTTCTCCACATTAGGGAATTTTTTAACTAGTCTTTCTTCAAACAATTTTTTTGTCCTTTTCTCTCTCTCTCCTTTGGAATCCCTGTAACGTGAGTATTAGTCTGCTTGATGTCTCATAGGTCCCTTAAATTACCTTCTTTTTAAAATTTATTACTTTTTCCTGCTCTGACTTTCATTGCATTGTTTTCCAGGTCACTGATCAGTCTTTTTGTTTGATACAATCTGCTGTTAAGCCCCTTTTGTGTGTGTGTGTGTGTGTGTGTGTGTGTGTGTGTGTTTTATTTATCCCCAGCTTATTTTTCAACTCTGACTTCTGCTCAGTACCTAAATTTCCTGCCCTTTTTCAAGTTCTCAAATGTATTCATGCATTCTTCTTCTGATTTCTTTGTTCATCTTTGTGAACATGAGTTTAATTCTTTCATCAGGTAAGTTACTTATCTTTCTCCCATTAAGGTCTTTTTCTGAGCTTTTGTCCTAAATTGAAACATATTTCTGTTGCTTCATTTTCACTTGAGTCTGTATATGTATTAGATGAAGCCGTGATGTCTCTGCCCTGAATGAACAACCTTCTGGAGGTGATAAACTTGTTCAACATTGTCCTCAGTCTGGATTGTCTCTAAAACCGCTGTGATTGTCTGAATGCAAGTTTGATTTATTCTTTATGTCCCCATTGCTGAGGGTGTGCCAAGACCTATCCGTTTGGCTTCCAGGGAGAAGAATCTCACTGAGGACTAGTTTTGAGCTAATAGGAGGCCAGATACTCAGGCAGCATTATTTAAAGTATACAAATACATGTATTTGTATAATTGTATTTGTGTGTGTCTTCACAACTATAATCCTTGCTGGCCTTCAGACCAGGAGATCTAGAGGTATCCCCTAGGCAATAGTTGTGCAAAAAACAAAAAAAACAAATATATTTATACACACACATACAAATACACAGATATACGTAGGAGCATACATATATATGTATATATGTATATAAATATAATATTGGGGCTCAGATGAATGATTAAGACTTCCTTTCTGGGAGGTATTGTCAAGCTGTGTTGAGGCCATAGAGGTATGCAAGGATGGCATCTCCCTGCTTATGTTCCCTGGGAGTGTTAGCTTAACCTTCAGATATGTGAGAAACCTGAAGCCTATCCTCAGGCTGATGTTCCAGGCCAAGTAAATACACCTTTTTCACAGGAAGACGGGGCTTGTGTCTAAGACTGTCATCTGTGCAGTTAGTTGGAGTGGTGGCCTGCTAAGAACTGATCGTTGCCTTTCCATTGATCTTAGGAATGCCAGGCTCCCACCCCCTACCCCCTACCAGGGCCAGATGGATGATCAAGGGGCATTCCTTGTGTGCATTATGTGTGCCTGATGGCTTTAACCAGGCAGTTGGTGAGCGTAGGGTTTGGGACATGCTCACTGTCTTCAGAAACACAGTGAAAAAGTCTTAACTGTACATACTTATGGGCTTCTGGAATGCAGTGGGTGAGTGCCTTATCTGTGTGTGCACACTGATTATAGATTGGGAGTTTGGAGTATGTTATGACCATGTGTACTAGCTCATCCCAGCCAAGGAGCAGGCAAGTGCTACAGTTGTTCTCACTCTGACTTCCGACAAGGTGCTGAAATAGTGTTATGGCTACACTCCTCCACCTGTTTTGGCAAGGCAGTGGACAGGGTACAACATGTGAGCTCAACCACCTGGGCTAGCAGGGTAGGTGGACAGTATGAGTGTGGGGGGGAAATTGTCATGTGCCAAACTTCCCTCTTTGAAGAGTCAAACCACGGTGTGGCTTTTTCTTTTTCAGGGTCTCAGGGTGACAGAGACTGCAAGCCCTTTAAAGGGGAAATCTCAGGGGCACCTGAGGGGCTCAGTCAGTTGGGCGGCTGGCTCTTGGGTCATGATCTTACAGGTCATGGGATCAAATGTCACGCTCCACACTTTGTAGGGTGGTGCTGCCTAGAATTCTCTGCCTCTGCCCTTTCTTGTTCTCTTTCTCTCTATCTCTCACAAAAATAAATCTTTAATAAAATTTAAAAATTGGAATCTGTTTCCTGTAGTACTTAGGGTCTTGTGGACATCAGCCCTGTTGGTCTTATACACCAGGTGTTTTTGGTGTTGAATTAATGAAGATCCTTGGTGGTGGGTTAGAGACATTTGGGGGAGAGTGAATGGCTGAGATGGACTAAAGCATTTTAAAGACTTTTGCCCTGTATTAAGTAAGTAGTTCATCCTTCTACTACAGACACAGACCTTTTTGTTTTTTGAAAATGAGAGATACTCATAACAATATGCCATCAGTCTGGGGGTCCCAGTTACATTTGGGATATACTTTCAATTGGTACTTTGCCTTAATTGATAAATATACAAATGATGTATAAGTAATTTCCTCTGAGAAAACAAAACCAAAACTTCCTGTATCCCTTCACATGTGGGCAACTAGATTTCCACTTCAAAAGCTTAATGTCTTTATTGTAAAGCCTTGTTTTTTCTGAAAATATAGTCCTTCTGGGGCTTTAGTGCCTCATTGTTCAGATGTACTTACACCTCAGGGTATGGGATACATTTTATACTGGTGGTGTAGAATGGAGTTTCAGAGAAACCTAGGTGGGGCTACTCAATGCTGGAGAAAAGAGGAAAGAAGAGGGAAGCCAGGGAAAAGGATAAGAAATGTGCTAATTTCACAGATTTGGTAAGAAGTGGTTATACCACCGACAGTGTAGATTCTGACTTCAAGGCTCCGAAGCCTCATTACATTTTCACTTATGTCATGAAGTTAAAGAATTTAGGGACAAAAAGGAAACAGGAAGGGACGGCATGGGTAGAACAGGGAAGAGAGTTTAACATCAGGACAGGTTTGACCTCTTACTTGGGGAGTCAATTAAGGCAGAAAACTAACATTGGCTAACAATAAGATCAATAACATGAAAAATGACTATAACTTATGAGTATTTATGTGCTAGGCACTGTGTTATGTACTGCACTTCCTGTCACAGTAAAGTGTAGTTTAGAATGTATTAATACGTGTTCCTATGCAGTGCTAGAGACTGAGTTAAAACAAGGCCTCCTTCCTTTACATTTCCTTTGCCTTTATTTTCCTTTTAAAAATTTTTTTAAACTTGCTATATTGTAAGACTCATGGTAAACTGCTTGAAGTTAAAAAAAAAAACAACAACAACAAAAAACCAGCCACCCACATACAAACTAGGGAAGCTATAGTTGCATGAATATCTCAGCCTTATGCTATTATTTCTAGTTCCTTTGGCTCTCATCAGAACTCTTTCATAGATTTTCTGGCTACTTCAGAAGTAGTCTTCTGGTGTGGCCCTAGGCATATTCCTCACTCTCTGGCATATCCTGAAACACTACTTGCTGTCCTGTTAAATATTCCTTTGGTTATTAGTCATGACTTCTTGGTCTGTAAGGTCTTTTTGACTTTAAAATCCTATAAAATGTTCTGAACTTCTAGGATTGTAAGAATTGATTCTTGGTAGGAGCGTCTTCTAAATACTCGGGTATTGATGGGTCTGAGGACACCAAGGAAGATGGGGATGAAAGCTAAAATAAAAACCTTGAGTCAAGAATACCTTTTAATTCTCTATTTCTTTTGCATGATTGTTCTAAATATCTCAGCTTCCTGGATTTCATATTCATTGATCTTGACAAAAGATACATCAAAATTCTGTTTCCATTTTCAAATTAGTTGGTAGAATAAAGCCATGAGTCACAAGGAGGCAAGAAAATTTCTGTGTGATATGAGATAATAGGCACCATGTAAATTGTAGATTCAAAATGCCAAATCTCTGCGTTTTACAGATAAGTAAACTGAGGCCTATCACATGTCAAGTCGGTCAAAGTTGTATGAGGGCTAGAAAACATGGAATAGGTCTGTGAGTCCTTGCCTTCTACAATGCATGGTCCTAGGTGAATCAATTCCTTTCATAATGAGATCACCAGAAGATGCCTCCTGGAGTAGTTCAGGAGTCATAAAATTGGTGAGTAAGTTCATGATTTGTTTGCTAGTTAATAAAACTTCTGTACAAGTACAAAGCATCATTATTGTGACTTGAGGTATTTGAAAGCACATATGACTCTTCACAAATGAAACCTAAAAATACTCCAGCATGTGGGCTGTAACTTGGTAGGTGTCTGTGACAATAAATGCAGAACCAGAAATAAAACTGGGGGTATACAGGGTGTTGCTTAGCAATACAAATGAAAATGGGATGAAAATAGTTCTTCAGCAGAGAAAAAGTTGTTTACTAGAAGTGAAGACACAATGGGGACTGATTTCTTTTTTTTTTTTTTTTCTCCCAGATTCATCTACAGTGATGCATATGAACTTTGTTCTCTGAAGTTACAGGTTTATCACTAGCAATACTAGAAGAAATCTTTCATCTTTTCTTTTATGAGGGAGATGGGTGTGTGGATGGAGTTGGCCATATGCACTTCAGAGATTAAGACTTTGTTTCCTTCTTAGATATTGTAGCACCAAGTGGAGAAGAGAACCAAAACATGTAATACATAAATTATTAAGATTGGTGACATAAGTAAACACATCACAGATTAAGGGAAAATGAATAGTTATAAAAACCTTTGTGCTGGTTACATGAAAATGTTTTTGTCTCATAACTTCATATAGTAAGGATTATTCTTTGAATTTTACAGATTAGGAAGATGAGGCTGAGAAGTGATGGTTACCAGAGGGAGGTGGTGGAGTATGGGTTAAATAGATGATAGAGATTAAGGAGCACACTTGTTGAGATGAGCCTTGGGCGTTGTATGGAAGTGTTGAATCACTCAATTGTATACCTGAAATTAAAAAAACAAAATAGGGAAAAAAAATGACTTCAGCCTCCTTCTGTTGCCAAAACAACAACAACCCCCTACTCCCGCCAAGCAAACAAACAAAACCATCCATGAGCCATGAGTAAAGGCTTAGGAAACCTGCTTAAGACTCTTTCTTAATGATTTAAAAGATGGGTTTATTAGAAAATTTGTACAGTCACCCAACTAATAAATGATCCCTGAGTGTCAGGTACTGGAGCTATTAAGGAATAAAACCTATATCTCTCTCAATATAAATGTGCCATAAATAGGTATAAACAGTGTCGGGTGTTCAGTGAAATATTGAAAGATATAGGACATGAAATTGGTTCAGGTGTTCCAGAAGACCCTTGTATATTCTTACAGTTGGGTGGAGAGTCTTTGAGAATTAGCCGTTGATAATTCTTTTCTTTGGAAAATTGGAAGTACTATTACTGAAGTATGGATGACCATACTTTAAACACTCCAGACCAAAAGAAAATGTTTGTGTGTTCCTGTAAACAAACAAAAGATGAGTTCTGCTGTATGTTTAAAGGATTTTCTGTTTAGCAATGAGGCAAACTTGATATAGTACTGTTTTCTAGTAGAAAATGGGAATTGCCTCTTAGTGCCTTGCATGAGAAAAGAAATCTTAAAACTCGATGTCCCTTCAACAGATGACTTATCCCAGAGTAGTTACTCTGATCTCTTAATTTTTATCACCCTTGAAGTCTTTAACGTGAACCTTCTAATATTGACCTTGGGAAAATCCTTGTTCTGAACTTATTAGGTATCCAAAACTGCTTGGACTTAAAAAAAAAAAAAAAAAAAAAAAAAAAAGGGAAAGAAAAGCAATATCATTATAGAGGGCTGAGGAAATGTTCTGGTAATATAGAGATTAAAAGGGGCTTTAGAAAAATCCTTTTCACTGATCTATCTCCTATAGTTAAATATATATATCATCTCAATTTTGTACCAAACCATAATAAATAAGCCTCAAAAAGTCCTCTGTGCTCATGCAGAGATCCTTCAAAAGCATAGAAAAGACTACTTGAAAGGATAAGAATGAGAGATATGGCTATCAGAAAATCTGTTAAGAGGGAGGTGTAATGAAGATCAGATGACTATATACCTTCCTGTCATTAGACAGGAACAAATTTATATGTGTATAATCAATAAGCCATTAAATGATCCTCTTCTGTAATGAAAGTATAGTAAAACAAAACAAGCTCTGAGGTTTTAATTGCAGATGTATCCAATTCTTAGGGCTGCCTTAAAGTATTAAACACTGGGTGGCTTAACACAGCAGAAGTTTACTTTTTTATGAATCTGAAAGCTGTAAGTTTGAAATCCAGCTGTCAGCAGGTCCATGTTGCCTCTGAAGGTTCCAGTGGTGGATTATTCCTTGTTTGGTCCGGCTTCCAGTGGATGTCAGCAGTCCTTACTACCCTTTGGATTGCAGGTGCATCCCACCTATGCTGAGTTCATCTTGTCCAGGTGCCTTTGTAACTCTTTACCTCTGTGTATCTGGGCTGTGCCCAGATTTCCACTTATAAGAACACCAGTTATATTGGAATAGGTTCCAACCTAATCACAGCATTTTAACTCAGTATTTCTTTAAAGACCCTGTTGCTATGTAAGGTCACATTCTGAGGTACTTGGGACTAGGGTTTTGTCATATCCTTTTAGGCAAAATGGTATAACCCATAACAGCATGGAAAAAAGACTTGTTATTGTCTCTTCCACAGTATCTAAAAGCCAAAGTCCTTTATTAGAGTATGTAAATAGTCTTTGGCAAGTATCTCTACAGAGAGGAAGAGTGACGCACCAGGCTACCACTGCTTGATGGAAGGAAGCACATTTTAATCCTATGTAATGACCTTTGCTCTGTTGGTATCTTTTCCAAGCAAATACTAAATTACTTATTTGTTGATATATTTCAGACCCAGGAAGATTATGTCCTGCCTAATGATCAAAGCCTGTTAATTGTAGTTACAGCCCACACAAAGCCCTTAAAAAATTGTAGGAAGGCTTAACATGAGATCTACCCTCTTCACAATTTTTAAATGCACAATACAGCATTAACTAGAGGCACAGTGTTGTACATCAGATCTCCAGAACATGTTAATCTTGTACAACAGACTTGATACCCATTGAATAGTAACTCTTCATTTCTGCAAGCCCACAACCCCTGGCAATCACCATTCTACTGTTTCTGAAAGTTAAGCTATTCGAGATAGAACATATAAGTGAAGTAATGAAGTGTATTTATCTATTTATCCTGTGACTATTTTGACTTAGCATGTCTTCCAGTTTCATCCTTGTGACATGACAGAATTTCCCTCTTTAAAGGCTGAATAATATTCCATTGTATACACATATCACCTCTTCTCTATCCATTCATCCCTTAGTGGACATGTAAGTTGTGTCCACATATTTACTGTTACTAGTACTACAGCGAACAGGGAGTGCTAATACCTCTTAGAGATCCTGATTTCAGTTCATTTGGATATATATCCAGAAGTGGGATTGTCAGATCGTATGGTCGTTGTATTTTTAACTTTCTGAGGAAACCTCACTCTGCCTTCCATAGCAGCCACATCATAGTTTTTTTAAATGTCATACCAGCGGTGCCTGAGTGGCTCAGTGGGTTAAAGCTCTGCCTTTGGCTCAGGTCATGATCCCAGGGTCCTGGGATTGAGCCCCGCATTGGGCTCTCTGCTCAGCAGGGAGCCTGCCTCCCCACTCTCTGTGCCTGCCTCTCTGCCTACTTGTGATCTCTGTCAAATAAATAGATCTTAAAAAAAACTGATGAAGCCAAATCAATCTCTAAGATTTAACCAAAAAAAAAAAAAGTCATACCAACAATATATAAAGATTCCTTTGACATCCTTTTCTTGACATCCTTCTCCACACTTATCTGTGTTTTTTTGGTTAATATCCTAGTACATGTAAAGTGATGTCTCATTTTGATTTGCATTTGCTTGATGAATGATGTTTGTCTTTTCATATACCTGGTGTAAGCTAAACAAAGTTTGAATATAGCCAGTGTCTGGAAGGATTGTAATAATAAAGGTGACTTGAAAAACTGAAAGCTGATAATTGATTTTTATCTGAACTTGAATTTTAAGAGTCAAATTGTAGGGTCTGATACCAAGAGAAGGTGATCAAGATTAGAATCATAGACCTGTGAGAAGACTCTAGACTTGAGGAGTCTTTCCCAGTTATATTCTCTTGGGTGGTGTGAAAGTTTTAATTGTATATGCAAGAAGTATGTTATGTTGGTACCTACTGTGTATCAAGGAATGTATGCAGCATTAAGAAGATAGGAATAACAAGACCTCTCCCAAATCCTATCCCTGCCCTTATGGAACTTATAGGAGCAGGAAATAGAACTAGGCTTCTGGAAGTTAACATAATTAAAATATAGATTGTTAGAGTTAGTTATGGTCTGCCTAATTCGCATCTGGATATTTTAAACTGAAGTTTTATAAGGGCATTAGTAATCTGGCAAGATGGAAATTACTTCAGAAAGCACCAGGCATTAGCAAATCAGGACTTCCTAGGTGTGATGAAAAAAATAATACAATTAACAAGCAGTGATAAAGAGAATCAAGCCCAGGTTCTTAGCCTTTTTTTTTTTTTTTTTTTTTTTTTTTTTTTGAGATTTTATTTGACAGAGCAAGCACAAGGAGGGGGAGCAGCAGAGGGAGAGGGAGAAACAGCCTTCCCGCTGAGCAAGGAGCCTCATGTCAGGCTCAGTCCCAGGACCCTGGGATCATGTCCTGAACACAAGGCAGATGCTTAATGATGGAACCACCCAGCCACTCCCCCAACTGGGTTCTTAGACTTAAGCATTATTTATTACAATAAGATGGGACCCAGAGAAATTCTGGGGGAAAATCTGTTCACATAATCACCTATAATTATGTAACTATAACTAATATATATGATAAATTGCTACATGGTTAGATTTCAGTGCTGGATTGTTTTATTTTGACTAGTTGACATCACTATTTTCCTCTCAACTGTAAGCTCTACAGGAGAAGGGTTTCAAAATTTAGCACAGAATAACTACTAGGTTCTTGCTATATAATCTATACACTAAAACCATGGGAAGACCATAACTGTTGTGATATTTAAGAAAAAGACAAGGAAGATGGATCCCTTCTCTTGAGATAAATATTAAATATACTCAAACTCAAAATGATCTGGTTCTTCTAAATGTCATTTCCGAGTTAGAATTCAGGTATATTTTGGCCTGAGAAAAAGGACTCTAATAATCAGTATGTAATTGTTATCTTTTTTTATTAAATTACATAAATTTATACTTATATTTTTGTATTTGTCTTTTAAAATTTCATAAACTATTTTTAAAAGGGAGTTACAAACTAAAATAATAAAAGTACTGTCTGTTCCATTTGTCCATGTATTTACCTTTATCAGAAATCTTTATAACTTAAACAAGAGAAATCTTTATAATTTCATGTCTTTAAGTTATCAGATAGTGTGTTTTTGTCATTTTTTTTGTACTTTATTTGGGGATGGGGTAGGGGCAGAAATAAATGGAAAGAGAGAGAGAATCCTAAGCAGGTGCTACACTTGGTACAGATCCCAATGCAGGACTTGATCTCAAAACTCTGTGATGATGACCTGAGTTGAAATCAAGAGTTGGATGCTTAACTGAATGAGCCACCCAGGTGCCCCAATTTTGTGAACATATTAAACAAATGTAACCGCTTTCACTGATACATTAGACAGAATTTTAGCCACTAAAATGGGTTAAAATCATGCAGAATCATACATTTAACTATTTTACAATGTTGCTGCTACCATTTAGGATTACTAACAGTTATAGATACTTTATCACTAGTTAAATTACATGATTGTTTCAACACTTTCGTGCCTATAGTCCAGTTCAGAACCCACAATTGGCAGTCATAATATGTGGTCAAGCTGGCTTTTATTAGCTATCTTATGTGACTTAAGGCTAACTAGCCAGTTAAATATTTTCACATGAAATATTTTATATTTTCCCTTAATAACTACAAAATCTGCTGGCCTGCCCATTCTTTTCCATTTTTAAAATGGGCATCATAGAATGCTTTCTCTAAAACAAGTCCATACCATTTTTAGTTCTGCGTTTAGTCCTGTACTTCCATCTGACAAATTACATGAATCAGGCACAAGAGACTTATACGTGGAAAGCTATAAGGCACTGATGAGGGAAATTGAAGAGGAAAGAAATAAAAGCAAAGAAACTCTGTGCTCATGAATTGAAAGAATTAATACTGTTAAAATGTCCATATGACCCTATGTGATCTACAAATTCAATGCAATCGCTATTAAAACTCAAATGGAAGCACAAAAATAATTGTAAAACTTATATGGAACCACACACACACACACACACACACACACACACACACACACACACACCAATTCAAATAGCCAAGGCAATCCTTAGAAGGACAAAGCTGACTGCATCATACTTCCTGATTACTTTAGTTTTGTAATATAGTTTGCAATCAAAACAGTATGGTATTGGTATAAAAACATTTAGATCAAGGGAACACTATCAAAAGCCCTGAAATAAACCAATGCATATACTGTCAATTAATGACCAGAGACAAGAGACAAAAACACCCAGTCAGGAAAGGATATTCTCTCCAGTAAATCCTGTTGGGAAAACTGGACAGCAAGATGGGGAAAAAAGGGTGTGGGAGGGAAAAAACATAAAAAAACCTTAAAGGAAAAACTGTACCCTTAAATCATACTAAGCATAAAAATCAACTGAAAGTGGATTAACAATTTGAACATAAGGCCTAAAACCAGAAACTGCTAGAAGAAAACATAGGGAACCAAGCACTTTGACACTGGTTTTGGTAATGACTTTTCTGATTTGACACCAAAAGAAAAAGAAAATATAACAAGTGGTACTACATCAAATAGCAAAGCTTTTGCACAGCAAAGGCAACCTGCAGATGAAAGAAAATACTTGCAAATCATGAAGCTGATATGGGGTTAGTAGTATGCAAACTATATAAATAACTCATACAGCTCAATGGAAAACAACTGATTATGTTCTTCAAAAAATTAAAAATAGAGCTACCTTATGACCCAGCAATTGCACTACTAGGTATTTACCTTAAAGATACAGATGTAGTGAAAAGAAGGGCCATATGCACTCCAATGTTCATAGCAGCAATGTCCACAATAGTCAAACTGTGGAAAAAGCTGAGATGCCCTTCAATAGATGAATCGATAAAGATGTGGTCCATATACACACAATGGACTATTACTTTGCTATCAGAAAGGGTGAATACCCAACTTTTGCATCAACTTGGATGGTATTGGAGGGGATTATGCTAAGTGAAATAAATCAGAGAAAGTCAATTATCATATGGTTTCACTTATTTGTGGAATATAAGGAATAGCATGGAGAACATTAGGGAAGGGAAAAGTAAAGGGAAGAAATTGGAGTGGGAGATGAACCATGGAGACTTATGGACTCTGGGAAACATGAAACATGAAAATGAATACAAACAAAAAAAGTGAAACCAAAGAGAGCACTTTAAACCTGTTGGGATGATTATCAACAAGACAAGAAAACTTGGCAAGGATGGCGAGAAAAGGGAACCCTTGTGCACTGGTGTGGGAATGTGAACTGGTGGTGCAGCTGCTCTAGAAAACAGGATGGAAGTTCTCAAACATTAAAAAATAGCACTACCCGGGGCACCTGGGTGGCTCAGTGGGTTACAGCTTCTGCCTTCGGCTCAGGTCATGATCCTGGGGTCTTGGGATCGAGCCCCGCATCGTGCTCTCTGCTCAGCGGGGAGCCTGCTTCCTCCTCTCTCTCTGCCTGCCTCTCTGCCTACTTGTGATCTCTGTCTGTCAAATAAACTCTTAAAAAAAAATAGCGCTACCCTATAATCCAGCAATCCTACCTCCAGCTGTGTATTTGAACAATACAAAATCATTTCTCAAAGAGATATCTGTACCCTTAGGTTCTTTGGAGCATTTAGAGTAGCCAAGATGGAAACAATCTGTCCATTGATGAATGAATGGAAAAGAAAATGTAGTATATATACAAAGGAGTAATATTCAGCCACATAGAAGGAAATCTTGCCATTTGTGATAACATGGGTGGACCTTAAGGGCATTTTGCTGAGAGAAAAAGTCAAAGACAAATACTCTATCTCATATATAGAATCTTAAGAAAAACAAAACAAAACAAATACAAAAAAATGCAACCTCATAGATACACAGATCAGATTGATGGTTGCCAGAGGCAGAGTTTGGTGGGTTGGGAAAAATAGGTGAAGGTGGTCAAAAAGAATTTCCAGTTACGAAAAGGTCCTTGGGATGAATATACAGGATTGTAACTATAGCTAGCAATACTCTGTTGTGTATTTTAAAGTCTGTGGGAGTAGATACTGAAAGTTCTCATCACAAAAATGTAACTGAGCTTATGGGAGTTAACATATTGTGGTAATGATATCTTAACAATTTCAAACCATTATATTTTTGTACCTAAATACAATGTTGCATGTCACTTAAATCTCAAACAGGAAGGGGCTGGGGGATACCAGACAATAGAAGTGGGATAAAACTGGCCACAGACCAGCCACCATCACCACTTCATGATATTTGGTTTGAAAAACAAATAGATCACTGAAAATGGGTCCTCATTTCTGGAAGCAGTTGAGAACAAATGCCCCCGCAACACTATTGATATATTCCACAAAACCTATCAGTGGGTAAGCTTTCACATTAAAACTGCTTTTTTACTCATGATCTCCAAAAGTAACTTTCATCATCTCTGTCCATGATGCACCCTCTCCGAATGTTTATTTCCATGCCTTTTTAAGTAAAACACTTTAAAACTTATCTCTGGGTCTTGCAGGATTTGGGTAGAAGAGCTGGACCAACCTGTGGAACTAAGCTCTTCCACCTCATCTATAGCTTTCATATAGGTCTGTGATTCCTGAGCATTTTAATGATGGCTGAACTCTGGCAACTCCAAGCTAGTGTGAGAAGTGTCTATTTTCTTTCAAATCTATTATTTAATTCCAATTCTTTTCTTTTTTTTATTAATTTATTTGAGAGAGATCACAAGTAGGCAGAGAGGCAGGCAGAGAGAGAGAGGAGGAAGCAGGCTCCTTGCTGAGCAGAGAGCCCAATGCTGGGCTCGATCCCAGGACCCTGGGATCATGACCTGAGCTGAAGGCAGAGGCTTTAACCCACTGAACCACCCAGGCGCCCCTCCAATCATTTTCTTTGGTAAATGTTTAATTTTTTAAAAGCACCATGTGTCTGACTAGTAGAACTTCAAAAACTTTTTTTTAAATTTAATTTTATTTTTTCAGTGTTCCAAGATTCACTGTTTATGCACGACACCCAGTGTTCCATGTAATACGTGCCCTCCATAGTACCCACCACCAGGCTCACCTCTCCTTCCATACCCCTCCCTTCTAAAACCCTGTTTATTTTTCAGAGTCCAAAGTCTCTCATGGTTCATCTCCCCCTCTTATTTCCCCCCTTTCATTTTTCCTTTCCTTCTCATAATGTACTCCATGCTATTCCTTATGTTCCACAAATAATTGAAACCATATGATAATTGACTTTCTCTGCTTGACTTATTTCACTCAGTATAATATTTTCTAGTCCCATCTGTGTTGATATAAAAATTGGGTATTCATCCTTTCTGATGGCTGAGTAATATTCCATTGTATATATGGACTATATCCTCTTTAACCATTTGTCTGTTGAAGGGCATCTTGGCTCTTTCCACAGTTTGGTGATTGTGGACATTGCTGCTATGAACACTGGGGTACATATGGCCCTTCTTCACACAACATCTGTATCTTTGGGGTAAATACCCAGTAGTGCAATTGCAGGGTCCAAGGGTAGGTCTATTTCCCCTCCCAACACAAAGTGCTGTCTGAGGAAGACTTAAAGCAAAGTGCCAGGCTTCTAAGATAAACATTCTCTCTCCTTCTCCCTGGACTGCCTGAAGATACAGCAAGAAAGATCTCTGCAAGAGTACTTTAATCTTTTCTCCATTGCTGCTATTAGGTGACTATCTGCTATTTGAAGTTCCTGCTCCTAGTTGGAGCAATCATAATCTGTTTTCCAGAGTCACTAGGTGTTATCCTGATGGCCACCACACCAGTGAGAGAAGGTGAAGGTCAAGGTTTTGTCTAGTCTCCCTACTTTGTTCAGGATTTTCTCCTTGTGTTGCTGAGACAGAGAGCGCTATGAAGTTCTGAAACTTCATTATATATATTTTAAAGGTTCACCAATGATGGATCCAGAGCAACACCCAAAAATGGCTCCAGGAGTTTCTTTGTAGAATCCAGCTTCTCCTATTCATTTGGCTCTCAATCTTGTTGAGGGGCTACAGAAGATTAATCATGATATTCCACCCTCCACCACCCCAGCATCAATAGAAATCATTCTGAAATTCAGATTTTAGTCATAGCATTAGACTTACAAATAGACTGGTGCTTTTCCATTATGTGGAAGCATTGTGGTTATTTTCTAGTCCATGAGAAATATATAGATGTTGTAGTCACCCTTCTGATGTAAGTTGTCATGTGCTCAACCTCCTTTTCATCAAGTAGGATGGTTTCTGCCCTGTTGGTTGTAGTTAGAGCACTGCAATTCAGGTCTGTCTTGTTCAAGCAGCTTTTCAGAGTGGCAGGTTTATTGGGTTTTCCTAAGAGGCCAATAGCCAGGGGTTTATCCCAAGATTTGTTTAATCTTCACCCAATTTGTATCTTGTGGCACTCAGAGGGGTGGTGGTGTTTAAGAGAAATTATTCATATTTTAAGTCAATCTTCACTAAAGCTTTTGAAACAATAGGAATCTGTTTGGAGACAGTGTTTGGATGATATAAAGGCAAAATTTTCCTTAAGTACAGTAATGCACAGCCTTAAGTTACTTCCTACAGAAGGCTTTCTTTGGTTTTGAGCTCAGTACTGGCTCTTGTGAGTTTTGGTGTTAAATGTTTGCCTATCTATGGCAATCTTCCTTCAAAAATTAAAACACTTGTCTTTTCTCATAAAGCTTATATTTCAGGGTGACCGTCTCATAAACAGAGCAAAGTAGAGCTCCCATACAGATTTCAGATTTCTTTGGGGGAAGTTTCATTAATGTTTCTGTCTTAAGATACCATCTAATTTGAAAATTGGTGTGGCACTGCAGCAGCCTCTCTATGCTGTTGAAGGTATTCTAGGTCAGCCTAACAATAAGGTAAAGACCCTAGAACTGTAGGACTTTGAAAGGATTCAACACAAATTGGGGTTTGGCAGCAGCGCCTATAAAAGTTCAGGCTGCCCAGGGGACAACTGGCTTGAAGATGAGCAGACCTTAAGTAGCAACTTTTTGTAAGAAGCTTTTCTTCTGCCCATTAATAAAGAATATCAGGCTGGATGTAGTTGGGATGCTATGGTTCTAGTTTAATGCTATGTGTTCTGAGAGCTTGAATAAGTTGAGAGTTGAATAAGTCTCTGGGGCTTAGCATCTTGTGCTTGGGCTTCTGCTTCTGTCTGTCTGTCTTTCTTCCTTTCTTTTTTTTTTTTTTTAATGGAGTAGATCTTATGGTACCCAGCTGTGATTGAGACCAGCATGTCTTTGGGCAAGCATATGGAACCATCAGAATTAGAAGCTTCTGTTCCTTGAATTTCAGAAAAAGTGATCCTTGAGCAAGTTGCTGAAGGTACATCATAAAATTTCACATGGACTAGGTCAAACTGACCTATAAGACCTTGCTTTTACAAAAGCATTTAAAGAGGGTCTGATGAGGAAGACACATATGATATCAGGGGACTTTGGAAGTATCAAGAGGTAAATAAGGTAACTGATTGAGAGAAAGCATAAAGAGAACAAAGGATTAGGCATTGACTCAACTGAAATGATCTTTTCAGAAATAATCTAAGGAATGGTTCTAAAAGGAAATGAATCTTGGCTTTTAGGACTTAAAGGAACATCTCTGGCATATTAAGACAGAAAATGTCTCATGAAACAAGGATATTAAGGCAGCCTGTTTTTAATGAAGTCAGAATCTTCACAGTCCCTGATGTATGTTCCAAAGGTGTCAAAACAATGTTGATTAGGGTCTGTTTTTAAGGTGGATTTTAGGTGGAGTTCACATGGCTGTGAGAACACACCAACACAGACACATAGGTTTCTGTGTATATGGAGAAGGACTTGTGTAAGGAAGAAGAAAATTACCTCTTCAGTTACTCTATCATTCTAGAACAACATGCCATATAGAATACAGCATGGAGGTGGAAAGTCTGGTTTATGAGTGCTGAGTCTTGCTGATCAGATGAAAAAATGTCCAGTAGGATAGAAATATAGATCTGGGTTTATAAATGATCAAACTGAAGACTCAGTCACAAGCAGGATTTGCAACTGAAAACAATGAAGTCCTACTTTTTACCCATTAAATAGGCAAACGTTAGTGTGCGTGATGCCAAGTGTAGTGGTAATGTGGTAGTGTTGCCTGGAGAAGCCATTTTGGAAAGCAATCTGGCAGAAGCCCAAATACAGCTAGCCCAGTACAGTGATGTTTTAAATGGGGTGGAAGATAGCGAGAAGGGCTTTAAATTTGGCTCAGGAATCAAAGAATTCAGGAAGTTGTTTTTCCCAGAAAAATATGTCAAGACTTAGGTAAGGCAAGGAGTAGTCCATAGAGGCAAACTATGAAAACAGTTAGATCTAATCAAGTGGAGCAGAGGCTTCTCCTGGCTGAACTAGGTGGGCAGTACTTCCAATGTCCTCAGTTATGATGCTCTTTCCTTCTGTTGGTGATTTTATGATGTGATAAACCACATGCTTATGAAATAAACATTATTACAGAACACTGGCTCCTTACTGGGGAAGTTATATGCAATGGACAAGAATGGGATCAGAGTTGAAGATAAAGGAGGTACTCCAAGTCAGCAAACACAATCATTTCTTGAATTTTGCAGACCTCCCCAGCTGTGGTGGCTGTAAGCACTGTAAACAATGCAAGTGGTAAAGACTCTGTATCACCTCACCTGCTATTCTCTGTTCATACCACTGCTTGGAAGGAAGGGTTGGGGAAGAGAAAGACTTTGAGTCTTATGTAGATTGTCTTGGGAAACCAGCAAAAGAAACCTTTGCTTTCCCCTGCCTCACTTTATTATCTCCCCTCCCTCACTTTCATTTTAGATTTCAAGAGCAGCTGTACAAAAACACAATGGATTTTAAGTATATTTACCCAAAGTATATAGCTTGATGATTTGATATATGTATACACTGTGAAAGAATCACTACAACAATGTAGTTAACGTGTCCAAATCCTGCCATTTGTAACACGATGGATGGACTTGGAGTACATTATGCTAAAAAAGCCAAACACAGACAAATACTGGATGATATCATATATGGAATCAAATAGTCAAACTCCTAGAAATAGTGAGTAGAATGGTGGTTTTTAGGGGTTGGGGGGAAGGGGAAATGGAGATGTTGGTCAAGAGATAAGTTTGAGTTAAGCAAAGTAAATAAAATTTGGGGAATCACCGTATAGCATGGTGACTATACATAACAACACTACTGCACGATTCAAATTTGCTAAGAGGGTGTGCATACATGTGCACACACATGAACCTGACTGCTTTGTTTACTTTCCTTTCTGCTGTCACTCAGCAGGGTTGAATCCAATTGAAACTTAGGACGGTTTGAGGAGTCAGGCATTCTCTCGTCTTAGGTATTTCCCTCTTAATAAGTCATAAACTCACAACACAAAAAGTTGGGAATATGGAAAAGAAAATCACTTCCTATCTCAGCACTGTACCTATTAGTATGTCTTTCCATTAAATCCTATGGCTCTCCATTCTAATTTTTAGGCATCAGCATAAGGAAGTTCATGTTTCAGTGAGACTTGGTTTTGAGACCTAGAGCTACTACTTTATAATGGTGTGACATTGGGCAAATTATTTGTGCTCCCAAGACTTGGCTTTTCATGTTTGCAAAATGAGACATTGGGGTAAAAGAAAAGCCCCATCCTTACCAACTTTTTTCTTTGATTGTTGAAAAGATGTTTATTGCTGAATCCGTTTCCATGGCCAGAGTGTGAAACCACATGGCCCAGACATGAGAAACACTTAACTGTTTTTTTCATTCTTTCATAGATTAATTTGTTAATTTTTTTTTCTAATTAACTACCTTCTGCTTTAAATGTGAGAAATCCCATTGTGAGTCCTTTAGAAAACATCAGTTATAGATGTCAAGTGTGTACATGTGATGTTGAAAGTCAGGGGATTTTTGCATTTAGTTACAAAAACTGACACAACAACTTAGACATTTTCTTCAGTCTGTTTCCACATAAAAGGAATAAGCTTACCCCACTAAGAAGTGATATGCTCTGTGTATATAGATACTTTAACAGTGTCCTCCTTTGGCCTTCCCCTGCCATCATTTCATAGGTACATGGGCTGGAGAATGTTCTATTTAAAATGGTCACAGGGCATTTGTTTAATTCACATAGTTGATAAAGTTCCATTGGCCACAAATGCAGGGGGATAACAGAGGCCAAAGGAAGGCGTGGGAGAGTTTATTTATTAAAAGAGAAGTTTTAGCATCTCAACTTTTGATAATGGAAACTTAATGTTTACTAAAAAAAAAAAAAACAGACCAATTATACAAGACTGCTTAGAAAAGTTAGAAATAGACAAGAGACAAAATAGAAACTTCAGCCCCGGTATAAACAAAACGAATGTTTGGTGTAGCTTTGATGACATTGTATATTCACTGTACATTTGTTAATAAATATGTATCACCATTTAAAATGATTATTAAAATAATACAAATGAATGCTGAATGATAACAGGGTGGTATCAAAGTTTTCTGTGCAATGTTATTCCCTCATTCTTCTTTCTGTATATACTTTTTGATCATTTTATTTGACAGCTAATTTTAGAACACCAAATAATCCTATAATGCAGTATTTGATTTATTAATAGATTCCTACACTGAGTGAAAATTAGTTTAAATATAATTGAAGACCCACCTATACTCTAATTTGCAAATCATATAAATTTGTATACCTATAAATAAATATATGTAAGCTTCTATTTGGTTAATAATTTTAATAACTATAGTTTTATTCCTATCTTACATATTTTAAATAACTCTAATTTTAAATAATAAACTTAAGTAAAACTTATGGTTCCATTAACCTTAAATCTATATCTTGACTCCCTGTTAGGAAATATATAACTCTAGTTGTCTTCTTTTTCACTTTTTTCTTCAAGTGTTAATTTACCTAAGGCCATAGTTGATCATTTTGCAGACAACTCCAGGGGGTGCCAATCATTCATAGTCATGATACATTTGTATAGTTACCTAGAAGCAAAAGGTTTTGCTGAGGGGGTACTATTTCGTAATGTACACAAATATACTGTTTGGCTAATATAGACAAGACTGATGAATTTTGTGCAGTATTTTCTCCAAACCATAATGAAGTTTTTATCCATATGTCTATTGTAAAACCTGAAAGCCAATAAATAGGATAATTTTGTATCTTTACTCCAGAACTAAAGTGTTGTGATCCTTCTGGAAGTGTAGATGCCTATATGGCTGACACCCTGACTGTGGCAGAATGTCCTAATCATGAAGGCTGAAAAACTGACTTGTCTAATATGCCTTTACTTGGTCCAAAATCATGTTACATTTCAGTTGGCTTCATATTTTACCAAAATCTTTTTATTCTACTTTTTACCCTTGGACTTCTTAATTTTGGTTTCTGTGGTTGTTGAAAGCTTATGACTAAATTTTAACTGAGCTCTTAAAACTTTTTTCCCCAGACTTCCTTCTAAGAATGTGTTGACTTCTTAAACTAGCTTAGACCAACTGGGTCTAAATTCCTAGGTTAGCAGTTGAGTTTTTCCTAGGATTTGTGGTGTTTCCGAAGTTTTACCTCCCTTTGGTTATGTCCACAGCTTTTTTTATTATTATTTTTTTATTCTAAAATTTTTACTGTGTTTGCTGGAATACATCTTCAAGTAACTTTGTTAGGAAATGTGTGTGGAAGAGGACTTAGAGTCTCTAAATGTCTGAATTTCTAACACTTCTACTCTCATGCTAAAATAAGGAAAAGTATACTTGGGAGTATGATTCCCCATGCTGAAAGTATAATTTTGCTGAGTTGGTCAGTATACTTTCTTTGAAAGAGCCTATCTTTTGCCCAGGTATGCACATCATGCTAACCAACCTTACTAAAAGCTCTGCACCATTATGGTTTTTAAAGATTTTATTTATTTATTTGACAGAGAAATCAGAAACAGGCAGAGAGGCAGGCAGAGAGAGGGGGAAAACAGGCTCCCTGCTGAACAGAGAGGCAGATGCGGGGCTTGATCCCAGAACCCTGAGATCATGACCTGAGCCAAAGGCAGTGGCTTAACCCACTGAGCCATCCAGGTGCCCCTGCACCATTATTTCTGATAGCTTTTTAGCAGTCCACTATTGAAGTGATAAGCAATAGACATCTAAACTCTTCCTTCAAAAGCTTTTTCTATCAGAAACAATGCTATAAAGAACATATTTTTTCTTCTTTATTATTCTTTAAATTGTTACATAATGGTTACTGTATGCCAGTATCTAAGTATTTCACATGCACTCAGTTATTCCTACAATAATCCAAGGAGTTTGTTACTGTTGTTATCCCCATTTACAGATGAGGAAACAGATACACAGAGGTTAAGTGATTTACACAAAGTCAAGCAGCTTGAAAATGGCAGAATTAAGATATGAGCTCAAATATCTGGCTCAGGTCCCTGCCTTTAACCCCACTGCTGTTATTTCTTTATCATAAATCCCTGGAATTGGAATTGAGGGGTCACAGAAAAGGCATCCTATTTTTATCGAAGAGGAAATCACTCCTGGGAATTACAGGCAAACAAGCAGAACATTAAAGGTGAATCTGAGGTTTTGAGATTCGTAGTGAAAATTCCAAAGACAGGCTCAAGAGTGGCCCAGAGATTCTTAGTGCTAACGGCCCCACCTCTGAGAACTGAAGGAATCCTATCCATTTACAATGCTGTAGTGGAAAATGACATTCTGCACTAGCAAAAGGGATTTTATTATCTCTTCCTTGTAGGGAGCTTTATGTTGTCCAGCCTATTCCCCAGAAAGGGAGGAAGGAAAAAGGCAGAATAGAAAAAGAGGTAAGTTATGGCCTTGAAATTGCACTAGGCTGAAAGTGGTATTTGGACGACCTCATTGGAGCTCATGCTTGTACATGTTGCTTTAGAAGTGTAATTCATAGTTTATATGGTTTTATTTTTAAAAAAAGCTCATGTGTTTAGGGAAGTAGAACCAAAGGCAGGGGAGGGAATATTAATCTATAAAAGCTATAGGATTGTCAAAACATTCTCAGTGATCTGATATTTATCCAGAGAATATATGGTCAAAGTTTATAACTGAACAGAAGCTGAATTTGCTTTTTTTTTTTTTTTTTAAGGAATGAAGAACATTTAAAAATAACTATCACTTATTCATTAGTTTCTGCTGCCAGATTGCTGCATGCGAAAAGATTAAACTTTCAGAAGCTGATGTGACATAGAATGTGGCAATTATAAGAAATGCTGTATCTCTTTGATACTGGCCAATTGGTAGCAACAGAAGATCAGTAAGGCTGAACGATGTAAGAGTAGTCATTATATTTTGGGCAACAAAATAGCCATCTGAAAGGGTTGGTGTTCAAAAAATGAGAAAGTTAAGATACCTAGGAAGGTGCATTTCCAAGGAAGTAGTCATGACCTAAAATACCATCAACAGCCGTAATGTTTTTCTTAGTTGCTGAATTGCATTAATGTATTGAGCAACGTTTTTGTCTTCTGAGAGAATCTTTCCAGGTATGTGCATAAGAATATAGAGAAGAATTAGGTGTTCCTGGGAATTGGAAAGGAGATGAACTATATCTTGCAGGGCCAGACTTACCGAAGTAATGATGCACAGGAAAGGGACCATGGGCATTCTAAGTATTTTTTTTTCCCTTTTAGTGAACAACTCCACCTCCATTAGCATTCGTACACATAGTATACTATTATCTACTAAAATTTCTGATAGAATCACAATCCCTTAAGTGGTGAAATAAACTTCAGTATGTTCTTGGGATATTTTAAACACAAGGAATAAAGTATTTAAAGCAGTTGAAGGTAAAAACACTTTGAGGAAAAAAAGTTAGGAGACTTGGCCTGCTAGATATAAAGATTTGTCTACTGTAGCTTTATAAGACCGTGTGGTATTAGCGTAAGTACAGAAAAACAGATCAATGGGATTGAGTAAATCAGTGAATTGACTGGCAGGCATATGAAAGTTTGATATATAACAAATGATATTCCAAAGTATACATATTAGACATAAGAATAAACAGATGATCATATCAATCTAAAATTGTCAGGGGGCAATAATTCAGTGAAGTAATTTATTTGGGATCAAAAAGGAATTTGGGGTACATTGATTTGGGTAACATCCCCAGTTGTGTTCTGCTTGGGAGCAAGAGTCAGGGCTTTTTTTTTTTTTTTTTTTTTTTTTTTAGACAAAAGGAGTCACTTGTTTACAAAGAATTTTTATGGGGTTGGTGGAAGAAAACTACACTGAACTTAATTGGTTGCTAAGGCTATGACTGTATGTTAAAAGTAGCTACTGTAGCAAGTTCCAGGTGTTCATGCAGATTTCTTAAGAGTATTGTGTGGTTTGGCTCAGTTCATAAGCTCATGGTTCCACCTTGCGAACGTGTGGGTAAGTCCTTCCTCCTTCATGGCATGGGTGACTCCATTTTATTTCACCTTTCACAATCTAAATTGGGAAAGCAGAATTTAGATTAAAATAAACCACTTGGGCGCCTGGGTGGCTCAGTGGGTTAAAGCCTCTGCCTTCGGCTCAGGTCATGATCCCAGAGTCCTGGGATCAAGCCCCACATCGGGCTCTCTGCTCAGCAGGGAGCCTGCTTCCCTTCCTCTCTCTCTGCCTGCCTCTCTGCCTACTTGTGATCTCTGTCAAATAAATAAATAAAATCTTTAAAAATAAAATAAAATAAACCACTTGATGACCATAGGGAAGGGTTTCTTAAATTAAAAAGTATAATTCGGAGGGGGAAATATTGGATCACCTTACATTAAAAATGAAATCTTTTGTTTATCAGAAGATACTGTGATGAAAATCAAAAGATAAGCCACCAATTGAGAGGCAGGTGAGGCATATAATTTATAAAAAATTTGTATCCAGTGTATATAAAGTTCTCTTAGAAATCATAAAGACTAACAACTCAATGGAAAAGTGGGCAAAAGATAATAGATAACCCTCCATCAGAAAGTGAATGGCTGATAACCTCTGACCAAGCCAGCTCTGTTATGCCCCTCAGCTTGACTGAACTTTAGACAGTCTTCTTCCTGACTCTAGGCCCCTGATGTCCCTTTTCTTAGAACATTTACCTAAGAAAACTTTTTTTTAAAAGATTTTACTTATTTATTTGACAGACAGAGATCACAAGTAGGCAGAGAGGCAGGCAGAGAGAAAGGAGGAAGCAGGCTCCCTGCTGAGCAGAGAGCCCGATGTGGGGCTCGATCCCAGGACCCTGGGATCATGACCTGAGCCAAAGTCAGAGGCTTCAACCCACTGAGCCACCCAGGCACCCCGAAAACTTTTTAATTGTAAATTCTTCCTTTGTGCCTTTCAGATGTAAATATTTTAAAAAACCTTTTGTGTCAGTTTTATATACTAAGCATATCCTAAGGACCTGGGCACCATCCCTTGGAAATGTAATCATCAAGGGTGAGAGCACATACCTCTCTCTATAGGAGGGGAAGCCCAGGTGGCCTAGCCAGAGAAATATTTGCAACTCGAGGAATAACAGGATGTGCTGGACAGATCCCATTGACTGACCTCTTCAGGTCCTCCAGTACTCTTCCACTAGCTCATGCCAGCTTTGAAAAATCCTCCCATGCTTTATTTCAGCAGATAAAATTCTGACTGTACTTTGCTCTCTGTCATTGCAATGGCCTCGAATGAAGTCTCCTTAGCTTTCTAAGTTTGTAACTTTTGCTTTAATAAGTCTAATCAGGAAAATGCAAAATTAAAACTGTACATACACAAATTATTTCACAGCCTCCAGAATGTCTGTTAATGAGAACAGAGAGCAATAGGAGCTCTTGGGCAAACTTGATATAAATATAAATTAGCATAGTCCTTTTCGGGTAGAGTTTGGCAATCTTAAGAAGAGTGGACCATGTCTCTCTTACGTAGCAACCCCATTGCTACATGTATACCTGAGAAAAAAATCTGCTTTAGGGGACAAGGAGATATGTAGGATTATACTTAAAGCAGCTACATTTATAATAATAAAAAAAATCCTGGAGATAACCTAATACAAAGTTATGTATAATCATAAAATAGAATACTACAGAGTAGTGCATAAAAGTACATATACAGTTGAACAGAAATGAAATTGGAGAATACATACAGAATCACATAAACATGAAATTAAAAACACAACATTTTAAATTGCCTAGGGATGAAGAAATACCTTAATGCATTTTGTTGTTGTTGTTGTTGTTTGGATACACGATAAACTTGCAATTCTGAAAGAGTGGTTACCTCTAAAAACAGGGATTGGAAGGGGGGAGGGTGATTAATCCAGAAGGAACATGAGCAAGTCCTCATGAGTTGACGGTGGTCCCCCTGCCCTGGAGCTGAATGATAGAAACACAGCAGATAAAATAAACATTTCATGTCTACAGTTTTAGAATAAAAAGAAGTCATTTTGGGGAAGAGTTTCGTGCTAGTACTTTGTTTCAACACCTAGGTGTCACTTGAACTTTTTACTGTGTCCTTGGTAGAGAACTCTTTGACCTATCAATGCAATTCAGCCAAGTTTGAGCTGGTGATTGGATGTATCTCCAGTCCCACCCCAGCTTCTGGAACATGGTGTGATTTCTCAGTCATCAAAGTACTTTCCAAACACACAAGCTTCCTTCAGGGAAAGGGGAGAAATGGCGGTATTTGGCACACAAATCTTGGGAATAACACTGGGTGTTATGAGCCCATTAGGCCTCTTTTAGCTCAAAGTCAGGTTGGTCAGAGACCATCACACTGTAGGTCCCAAGGAACTATGATTGAGATAAGAAGATGCACAAGGGTCTGGGGCTGGAGATAGTGAGTGTTGTAAAATTTCTACCCTGCCTTATTTCTCTTCATGCTGGTTAGTTTTCATGGTGAGGAGCTACTTTTCTTACAAGTTGGGAAGTTTTTGCAACATGGGGGGCCTTTGACAGGACTTGTATTGAAGTCTGTGGCCACAAGGAACACTTGAGGAAAAGCCCCTGAGTGAAGGCTGGGAGTGATGGTGGCAGGATAGGTCACTGCTATTTTCTATTCACTGCTACAAAATGCAGGCAAAGCAAGCAGAGGGATTTGGGATGAAGAGTGAGGCATGGGACCATGACCCAGTTGGTAAGCCTAACAGAAATGCCTTCAGATATGTAAGAAGACTCTAATGAAAGGATCCTCACTTCAGGATAGCCATGTAAGTTATAAGGGAAAAGAAGCAACATCTTCTGAGTGTTCTGTAGTTGATGTTACTTATCTTTGTTCCTTTAAAACTGTATTACAAAATGGCTTTGGATTAGCAAGAGAAAGACTGGCTTTTCCAAGTCCACTCACAACTTTCAACTTGATTGAGCAAACCAGTAAGCACTACATTTAAAAGAGACAAGCAACTTCTTATGGAGATTTGTGGATGTAGTAGGCAAATGTAGAAGTGGTACCAATTCCCCTTCTGTAGCTGGACGGGTAGTCCCACGGTAGGACACTGATGGATGGATGATAGTTGGTCTTGTTGCTTGGTACCTGGGATGATTTTCACAGGAGTAGTGACAGAGGCAGGTTTATTTTCAAAGATCATCTGAGCAAGTTAAGGCGTGTCCTCCAGGAAGCCATCCTCTGGCTCACTAAAAACGTGACAATTCTTAGTGTTGGCTAGCATGCAGAAGAACTGAAACTCTCAGATTGCTGGTGGGAAGACAAGGTGCTACAGCTACTTTAGAAAAATTTGGTAGGTGTTTGCAAAGTTAAACACACTTTAGTGGCCCAGTGATTCCACTTCCAAAGTGTTTGAAAATAGATGTGCATACAGAGAATTGCAGGAGAATGTTCTCTGCTGTTTTAATCAAAATTACTATTCCACCCTTAAGTATTTACCCAAGAGATCTGAAAATGTATACACATGCTAATACATGTAAGCAAATACTAATGGTAGCTCTCCTGGGGCTATGACCCCAAACTGCAAAGGATAAAAATGACCAATTAGTGAGTATCACATTATTGTAATTCATACAGTGAAATACACTATTCAGCATAAAGGAGTATGAATGCATGCAACAACATAGATGAACACTGGAGGCATTATGCTAAAGGAAAAAAGCCAGACATAGGGATAATGAATTTTACTATTAAATTTTTTTTTTTTTTTTTTTTTTTTTTTTTTTTGGTTTTTTTTTGACAGATAGCAAGAGAGATAAGCAGGGGAACAGGAGAGGGAGAAGCAGGCTTCTCACTGAGCAGGGAGCCCGATGTGGGGCTGGATCCCAGAACCCTGGGAGCATGACCTGAGTTGAAGGCAGACAGTTAATGACTGAGCAACTCAGGTGTCCCACTATTAAATTTCTTAAAATTATGGTATGTGACTTACAATAATATATACAGCTGACCTTGAACAAAGAGATTAGGGGCACCCCCCATGCAGCCACAACTCTGCATATAGCTTTGGACTAACCAAAACTTAATAGTTTGTTATTGTCCAAAAGCCTAATGTAAACAGTTGATGAGCATATATGTTGTATGCTATGTGTAATATATGCTATATTCTTACAATAAAGTAAGCTGGAGGGACACCTGGGTGGTGCAGTTGGTTAAGCATTGGCCTTTGGCTCAAGTCATGATCCCAGGGACTTGGGATCAAGTCCTGCATAGGGCTCCTTGCTCAGTGAAGAGCCTGCTTGTGAGGGCTCATGCTCTGTCTCTCTTTCTGACAAATAAAATCTTTCAAAAAAAAAAAAAAAAGTAAGCTGAAGGAAAGAAAATGTTAAGGAGATCATAAAAGGAATTTATTGTATCAAAAATCTGCATGTAAGTGGGCCTACACACTTCAAACCTGTGTTGTTCAAGTGTCAACTGTATTTGGTCTTGGCCCAGTTTCTGACACAGAGCTCCCCAAATCTTTGGAACTTTCTAAGAGCAGTAAAGGTGTTTTCTGATGTCAGTGGAGTGACTTCATATCAAAACCTAAGGATTGGGGCAGGTTCTTTGGGAACCAATAATGTGATTAGGAAGCTGGAACTATCTTTCTTATCTCCTGTCCTCTTAGAAGTTTCGGTGGGTGGGGGGGGGGGGGGCTGGGGGTTGAATTAATCACCAGTAGCCAATGATTTAAGTAACTGTGGCAATGTGATGAAGCCACCATAAAAGTCCAAAAGGATAGAGTTTGGAGAACTTCCAAATTGGTTTGAGGGTGGAGTGCTTCTAGAAGGCATGGAAGCTTGGCTCCCCTTCCCACATACCTTTCCATCTAGCTGTTGTTGAGTTATATTCTTTAATAATAAAGTAGTGATCTAGTGAGCAAAATATTGAATTCTGTGAGCTTCTCTAGAAAATGAACTGAAAGAGTGGGTGGTGGTAATCTCTGATTTATAGAAGTCAGTCAGGGGAACAGGGAATAACCTGGACTTGGGACTGGTGTTTGTAGTCTAAAGAGAGGGTCATAGGAACCTCCAATCTATAGCCTATAGAACTTGTTCATCTTGCATAACTGAAACTTCATACCCATTGTTCAGTAGCTCCCCATTTTCCCCGCCTTCCCGTCCCTGGTAACCACTATTCTACTCTTTGGATGAGTTTGAGTAGTTTAGATAATGCAGTGAGATCATGTAATATTTGTTCTTCTATAACTGGTTTATCTCACTTAGCAGTTAATGTTGTAAAGCACACTATGCTAAATTCCTGAAAAAAAATTTTTTTATTGTATGGGTTTAAGCACAAACAAGTTAGAAAAATGAGTCTGGTGTGACCAGAAACACTTAGGAAAAACTATTAAGAAAAAAAGACAAGGTAGTGAAAAGTACGGGAATTGTGATTCTGTTTCAGGTTTTTTTTTTTTTTTTTAAGCTAAAAACATCTAATCTTAACAGTGTGTAAATATTTGAGCAAGGAGAAAGTATGAAAGGACACATATTAGATTGTTACTGTTGGTTACCTCAGAATGTGTGTTAGAGTCAGGGGAGAATAGGATTTTATTTTGTCCTTCTGATGTTTCACTGGTTTTAATACTCATTTGCTGAGAATTATAAAGTAAAAAACCTCCCAAATGTTAAATGATATAATGGATATAAAGCTATTGGCATTCTGCTTCATAGATTGTTTGCCTTCATTCTCTATTATTTGTCCTTTGATATTTCTGGCTCCTTCTTCGTATCTGTTCATTCTCTACCAGGGTTCAACAAACTTTGGTAGCTCTTGGTTGCATGGGGATTAGGGTTCTTAAACAGTTCCAGTCTGAAATTTGAGGTTTGACTCTTGCTTATGGTATATATGTATATATTGTCATTTCAAGAATCCAGTCTACAAATAGTTGGGTGACTCCTATATCCTAGAAACTATGCTAAGCCTGGAAGTACAATAGGGTAATAAGCTATACCCAATTCCTGCCTCTATGGAGGTTACATTCTGATGGATGTACCCAGAAGGGACAGGAGTAGTTTCAAGCAGAGACATTCAAGTTACTGTCTAAAAGAGAACATGGGCTAACAACTTTGAAGTTCTGAAAATAAAACAAAATCAGTTATTTGGTAGAGGCCTTTGTGTTAAGAAAGAACAATATGTCCAAACCTCAGAACTTTTCTCCTATTAACTGATAATGAAGCAGAAGCCCCACTCTGTCCTACCATGGAGTTTAGTGCTTGGGTTTAATTTGGTGAGAATGAGGCATTCTATCATTGGCAGTAAATGGTAACCATCTTTAGTCAACTTCAGCCCTTAATAGCAGCTTGAAACATCATGAACTACGCATATGGGGTTTCTGCTTCAGCTGAGCGGTAGGCAATACAGCATATGTGGTCTCTTTGGGACTCTTAGATCTTGCAAAGGAAGTCGCAGTTCCTTTACAAAATCTTCCCCCTGTTTTCAAATGTATTGCATAGCAAGAACTTCTTCCAGCACCATATTAGAACTTCTTCTGCTTTAGCAGATGTCTGTAGTCCTAAAATAAATTTTTCCCGCATTCTATGCTTCTATTAAAAGTCCCTGTGGCCACACATAATAGTAATCTCCAAATTACTAAGAACACTTGAGGGAAATTTGGTACAACATGCAGATTTGGAACGTGGGGTGATGTTAATCTCAAATATCTGAAGTTACCCTACTATCTCAGAGGACTTGAGAAAATAGTCATTTGGGAAAATAAGCAAAACTATAGCCCAGAGAAAAGAGATTTGAGTGCAAGTTGATACTGTGTGGTATATTTAAGAAGGCAGGATGGTAATCCCATCTGCTTCGTTTAAGTAAGACTTTCAGAAAGTATGGAAGCTAGCTGCTCAGATAGTAGGATTTGAAAATCACTAGAGTCCTGATTTAAATCTTTCCCACTGCCTGTTTGTTTCCTTTTTGGTCTCTAGAAGTTCTGGATTGAAGAGGGAAAAAAACCTGTCAGGGAAAACAGTGAAAGATGTTGAAATGTGCAAAGAAAGATCAGTGGGTGTCTTGCCTAGCTCATTCATCTGGGTTATTGTCTTTTGTTGTTTTGAGTTATTTTACAACTCACATTGTAGTAAACGGTCATAATAATACAAATAATGTTTGTCCATAGAACTGAAAACTGTGTCCAGTGAAGTGCAGTTACTTATTCCCTTGTGGATAGCCCATTTTCTATTTGCAAATTTATTTCAGAGTCCTTCTTGTCTATATGTGTTTGCTCTTTGGAGTTCCCTTTGAATTTGTTACATCTTACCAGCTCCCTCATTAAATTAAAAATCTATGATACACTTCTTAATTTTAAGTGTAGTCAACACAGTGATACATTAGATTTGGTTGTACAATATAGTGATTCAACACTTCCATATATTACTCATACTCATCAAGGTAAGTGTGCTCTAAATCCCCTCACGAGTTTCACCCATCTATCCCACACCTGCCCCCCCATTCACCTCCTTTCTGGTAACCATCAGTTTGTTCTTTATAGTTAAGAGTCATTTTTTCCCCTTTTTTTTCTTAAATTCCACATATAAGTGGAATCATATGGTATCTGTATTTCTTGGACTGACTTATTTTGCTTACAATTATACTCTCTAGGTTCATCCATGTTGTTGCTAATGGCAAGAGTCCATTCTTTTTTATAGCTGAAGAATATTCTGTTGTGTGTGTGTGTGTATATATATATACAGACATATATATATATACACACACACACACACACATACATATATATGTGTACACACACATATTCCATCGTATATGCATAAATACATATACATACACAAATATACATATATACATACATATACCATTGTGTGTGTGTTTGTATGTGTTTGCGTGTGTATGTGTGGATAAAATATCACATCTTTATGTATTCATCTACCAATGAACATTTGGGCTGCTTTCATAATTTGGCTATTGTAAATAATGCTGCAATAAACATAGGGGAGCATGTATCTCTTGAATTTAGTGGTTTTGTATTCTTTGGGTAAATACCTAGTAGAGTGATTACTAGATCATAAGTAGTTCTATTCTTACTTTTTTGAAGAACCTCTATATGGCTTTCTACAGTGGCTATACCAATTTGCATTCCCACCAACTGTAGAGGGGGATTCTATTTTCTCCACATTCTCACCGACACTGGTTGTTTCTGGAGTTTTAGATTTTAGCCATTCTGACAGGTGTGAGTGGTATCTCAGTGTGGTTCTGATTTCCATGTCACTGATGATGAGTGATGTCAAGTAATTTTTCATGTGTCAGTTGGCCATCTGTATATGTTCTTTAGAAAAATGTCTACGTATGTCCTCTGCTCATTTTTAATTGGATTATTGATGTTTTTTGGTGTTGAGCTCTATAAATTATGTCTATATGTAGGTGTGTATATACATATATGCATACATATATATATGATATTAACCTCTTATTGGATAAATTACTTGAAATTATCTTCTCTCATTCAGTAGATTGTCTTTTTATTGATGATTTCCTTTGCTGGGCAAGAGCCTTTCATTTTGTTGTAGTTCCAATATTGTTTGCTTTGTTTTTCCATGCCTGTGGAGACATATACATAAATATATTGTTAAGGCCAATGTCTGGATGATAAAATTTTTGTTTTGTTTTGTTTTGCCAAATCACTTGGCCAAGAAATACTCTGGGAAAGGGACTTTTGAGAAATCCCGCTTCAAGGAGAATTGCTGTGGGAGTGTTGAACCCAGCTTCACTCTAGAGGGGGAAGGTGGAGAAAGTACGAAAGAGAAAGTAAATATGAAGAGGAGCTAATATAAATATTAAATTTGTGGAATTTTGTGTAGGATTAGCCTTGATTGGTGACTGGCCCCAATGATGTGCCCAGCTCTTTGACACTTCTGTGATCAGAGAAGTGTGTGTGCCCTTTAGTATATATTGCAGTCCAGGGAGTATAACCATGCTCAGTCTCAGGATGAACTTTTGCTCGACCTTCCAGGGACACTGCCATGACCAAAGATTCGATGGATTTAGGACAGACCTCTCTAAAGCTTACAACCAATGGGTTAGGGCAGGTATGGGTATTTGGAAGTGTGAGGAAGTCTAGTGTGTCTTGGTTTACAAGCTGGCCCTTTACCAGAGGACAGGGAGAGATCACAGAAAGAGATCACACTTCCAAATTGGAAGTGGCATATTCAGTCAGCAGGGGAACCTCCTCCAGAGATTTGTCTTGGGCAGCTGCAAGTTGTCACAGGCCGACCAGAGCCTTAAAAGTTGATACAGAGGCCTTGACTGGGTTCAGTTAGAGTCCAGATGGTTTCAACAATACCTTACTCTCTCAAGACTATGTCTTGAAAGAGCTCCTACGTTGGAGAAGGTGGGCACAATTCACATTTGAAGGGCAGGAGAGAGCGCGAAGTGAGTATGATTATCTGGGGTCTAACTCTTGGGTAAACCAGTCCAGTCCTCTCAATTACCACCTTGTGCCATGGCCACCCTCTACTGGTGCTATCTTTATTTTATTTACAGAAGTGATGATTCAAAGGAGAATTCTCTATACACAGCAAATAAGCCAATTGTGATTACTTGTTTTACCAAACTCAAGCAGTTTATTACAAACACATAGTCTCACACACAGAGAAAATAGTTATTAGAAAAAGAAGAGGAGATAATAATGTGTATGGCAGTGTGTCATGGTCCAGCAGTCCAGGAGACCAGCTGTGGTCATTTACCTGGATCATTTGGAGGCCAGATATTAAGCAGTGTACAGCTGGGATTAGCTCTGCAACTAGGCAGATCCTCCAGCAGCAGATGCCAGTCACAGTGAAACACTGCAATAAGGTGGGAAACACAATAAGATGACTCGCAGAAATTCATCACAGTATGTTTTATTGTCCATTAGGAAAGTAGAGGCCAGCTCTTATTTCCCTCTCCAGGCTTATGTTTAAACTTAAGCAGGATCAGGTGGAACATCTATTATTTTGGGGTAATTCCAAGTACATTGGGTGTGGCATGTAAAACATCTCTTCTTTGACAGGTAGTCTTAGGACATAACTATTCAAACACCTGTTACAGAGGCTGATGTGTCTCTTAGCCTAAGTGACTCTATTTTGTGGAGCAAACATTGTAAGTTGAGTCTTCACAACACAGCACTTGTCCTACAGTGTAGTTGGTGGAAAGGAAGAGTTGTTTTCTCCCAGTTTCTTGAGTATCTGGATGGATGGTGTCCAGGTTCATCAGGTCCATCATGCATCTTCAATTACATTTTGCATAGAAATGCTGGGGTCATGATGGAACCTAGGGCTCAAGGGACATCAGCTCATGGCGTGCTATTCTTAGGAGCACCTAAACAGGCTTCTGTAGGCTCTGATTTCATGGTCATGCTATGAGTCTTTAGTACCAGTCTAGGCCTCCTGCAGACTTCCTGGCTCAAAACAAATTGTACCCCAAAAGATTTCTCAGTTTTATCTTTTCTACAGCCCTGAATTGGACCAAGAACACAGAAATCTAACTGGATAGCTATAAAGTAGTTTTCATTTACCAGTAGAAATTGTTTGGAACAAGTAATGTATCTTGTGATACTGTTTTCTACACTTTATTGTTTATGTGCATGGAGGTCTGTGTATCATCACCATTGAACCCTTCTGCTGTATACAAATGTCAGTTATCCTTACAAAAGATAAATGCATAGCAGTGATTTATGCTGGAACCTTAGCAGAAGTCTACTGGAGAATTAGTGGATTTCATTAATCTTGAGGTGCCAACATCAGAGAGCTGATGCATTGAGCCCCTGGGTAGGAGCCCCTGGACATGGACCTAGCACCTGCACAGAGTTGTTGAAGCCTTGATTTGGGTAGTGCTTGAAGAATTACCTTCCCTTTGCCCCCACTTCTGGGTTTCCCCTTCAAATTGAGGACATTAGGATCTTGGTATAAAATCTTATAGCAAAAGCTATAAAATTTAAAAAAGCATAAAATTTTGGACTCTGACTTTTTTCTGAGAATCCTTTTTTTTCTTTGAAAAATTTTTAAATATAAAATGTGCTAGCCATTACTCATGTTTATTTAAAATACTCTGGAATATACTGAAAAAATTAAAATCAGTGATTAATCCCATTACACAGAAGTAGCCAGCAAAAATATTGTATGTTATTCTAGTCTTTTCCTTTTTTTTTTTAAGATTTTATTTATTTATTTGACAGAGATAAAAAGAGTACAAGTAGGCAAAGTGGCCCGCAGAGGGAGGGGGGAAAAGCAGGCTCTCCACTGAGCAGGGAGCTCGACGTGGGGCTCGATCCCAGGATCCTGGAACTTGACCTGAGCCAAAGGCAGCCACTTAACTGACTGAACCACCCAGGTGCCCCATTCTAGTCTTTTCCTTATGCACACATTTTATATATGTATTTCTTAATTACAGTATATTGAATTTCTGCATTCTGTTTTTTTTCACTTGAATTACGATGAAAATTTCACCAGGATATTAACTATTGTTCAGAAGTATATTTTTGTAGTGAATAATATTTAATTTTGTTGATCTAGTATAATTTAATAAATTCCCTATTTTGCTTATAAATCTTTCATAAATGATACTCCAATTAACACTCTTACAAAGGACTTTGATCAAATCTTTGATTGCCTTAGGATAAATGCCTTCATGTGAAATTACTATGTCAAAATGCATGTATCTCTTTCATCCTCTTAAAAGGTTGGGCCAAATTATACTCTCAACAGCAGTGTATGAAAAAGATTACTTTGCTGATACTAATGTTTTTAGAACCTGGCTGTAGGACTATGAGATGAGTGTTGAAAGAACTTTGAGCAAGAAGGCAGAGAGGAACTTGATGAGTTGATTGTTCCTTTTCTCTCTGATGTGCCTTCAGCCCTTGGGAGGAAACATAAATGTTCACCTCATCTTGGTAGAATGTCCCCTGCTGAGACCCAAATGATTTTGGAGGACAGCTGGCAAATGGGAGGCTGTGGGCTTAGGGATACACTGCCTGTGGATTCCTAAAGCTGCTCACTCTGGCCAGACCCCAGGGTTTGTATCAGCATCGGTCAGTCCCTGCGCTCCTGCTCAAGTGTGGCTGAGGCCAGGTTCCCAGTGGTAGCTGCTCTAGTTTTCAGGGGGCTTCAAATCAACACCTTCATACTCCTTAAGGCGCGCTGAGCCTTTAGGAAGGCAGAAAAGGAGAACTCACACTCAAAGTAGCAGAATTAGCCAGTGGACTCAAGAGGGCTCAGAGCTGATAGGACATGTGATTTTCTGTGTCTCCTTGATGGTAGCTTTTAGGTGTGAAACTTGGGTTATGCATTTGTCACATCCACCTTGATTCTGATGCTTTTGAAGGTGAAATTTCATAACTTGCTCCTCTGTGTATTCAAGTATTGGTAATTGGTGTCACTTCTATGTTATATTTATTTGGTGCAAATGCCTAAGTAAGCATAAAACCTGGTACAATACTGAGCAGTTAGCAGAAATCCATGAGAATATTGTTTGGCACATTTGATATAATATGTTTTTCTGCATTATTTTTTTAAGAAATTTTTTTTATAGGTCACTGTTTTGACAAGCTACTGGTGCATGGTGATTTGCCAGCAAAGTTTACCTTATAATTACAATGTTTGATATAGAGAATTTTTAAAAAGTGTGTATGTGTGTATCTTTTTAAATACAAACTTATAGGCATAATTTCTTAAATTTTCCGAGTCACAAGATTAATTCTGTTAATTTAGGAAGCTTACCTGATTGTGTGCAAATATAGGCATAATCTATTAATTCAGCACTTTAACAAGTGATCCACTAAGAAACTGCTGTATGTTTTGTAAATTTATCAAAATCAAAACTATTCCCAAACACAGCAGGAATTTTTCTTTCATTTTCTTCTCTTTCTCACCATCTTTCAACCATACCTCCACTCTGTGGCCCAAGAAAATCATGATTTTAGGTATATTTAATTACAAACCAAAGAAAACAAAACAGGTATTACTGTTAATTTTTTAAAAAATACACTTCAAGGATATTTTCTAATGAAATTAGAAGCAAAAACTGAAACTTGTTCTTTATTTTTTTGACTCTACATAATTGAATTTATTTCTAGTTTTTATCAACTTAGAAAACTCAGGGATAAAGAATAGTGAATAAACAAATGATGAACCAAAGAATATTTGAGAGGCCATATGAATGACCTAAAGATTCTTGTTTTATAGATGTGACAACCAAGACCTCTTCCCTTGGAGAATTTTCACATACAAGATCAAAGTTTTTTTTCTACTGCACAGAACAAATGTCTCAGATTTGTTTGACTCTGATGAATTCTCTGTGAAGCACTTTTAGTATTTGCATGATGAAGTTGAAATGCTGTTTTTCCACTAATTATCTTTGGGCTGTCATTAACAAGCTTAGTTTTGGGCATTTAAAACTTTGAGCATTTGTTCTGCAATTGTTCAGTAATGGAAATACAGTATAGAGCATCAAAGTGACATGTGTTTGAAAATCTACAGTTTTAAATATGTATATGTTACATACAGTTATTTAGAGAAAGGTTTAAAAAGACACCCCTCGCTAAGACAAGTCAGTCTAGATCCTCAAATACTTGTAGCAGATTTTAGAAACTAGGCACTAAAGTCCCAAAGGGCTCCTCTGAAACAAAAGCTCTACAAATGGACTTTCTGTGACAGAAGCTAGAAATTGATTCCCCCTACCTTGTAATCCAGGCCTAACAGAGCGAAAATCATGGATCAATTTATGAGAAGTACTTTCACAAAAATGTTGGACCTTTTATCAAATAATTATAGGTACATCAATCCACTCTAGTGTTTGTTTTCCTGATACATGATTTTTGTGCAGAAGGGAGTTGAATTCTTCAGAGGCACATAAGAATATTTTATTCTCTATAATTGTGGTTTTAAAAAATTATCACTGGGGTGCTTTGGTGGCTCAGTGGTTTAAAACCTCTGCCTTCGGCTCAGGTCATGATCCCAGGGTCCTGGGATCAAGCCCCACATCAGGCTCTCTGCTCAGCAGGGAGCCTACTTCCTCCTCTCTCTCTGCCTGCTTCTCTGCCTACTTGTAATCTCTGTCAAATAAATAAATAATATCTTAAAAAATTATCACTGTTCATTATGCAGCTTTCTAAAAAAAAGTTACGCAGTGTGAAAAGGGACTGTAAGAACTTCAATACATTCCATGTAAAATTGTTGATGAATTAAAAATAATGGTTAATGAAAATCTATGATAACTGGTCATTAATTATAGGGAAAACAATCAGTTGAAGGAAACAATTTGAGAGCCTATTGACTCTCAATAGGCAGTGGGAAGCTATTGGTAGCCATATTTGAATGCTGAGGGAGGTGGATGTTGTCTTTTCAAGTTCTCTAAGTGAGTCTGCTGATAGGCAATATTTAAAAATATCTACATTCTGTACCTGGCCACCACCTTTGTTTTTTTCCCTGCTAGTCCATGGATGAAAAAAATGTGGGGGCTTCTTTGAACTCAGGAAACAAGGAAATAAAACAAACAGAACTTCAAAATGTTTAGAATGTCAAACCATGGGTTTCTCTAACATCTAAGAAAAAACAAAAAATATTTAGAATTAGGAACAAATTGTTCAGGAGAATGTTTATTCTTTAAGTGCAACAAAGGCTTAATGCTCTGCATTTTTCTGTGAAGGAGTCTGAATGCAAGATATCCATTAAAAAAGTAATGGAAAGAAATTCCCAGAATGTAAGAAGTTATATTTGGAGAAATATTTTTTAAGTATGAAATGATTGTGTTCATTAAAAGTAAGAAAGGTATAAAATACATTCAGAATTTCATATTTTAATGTTCTCTACATGTCTATCAACTTTGTTAAGATTGTAGGGAAATTTATTCTAAATGGTCAGTTAATCAAACCTAATGTAAGATACAAGGCCATATCTTAGGTTATTGTAATGAGGACATTGACTCTGCCCAGCTTGTATCTCCTCCACATCCTACCCTTCTGGTAGTGCCTCCTTCCTCCCTTTGAAGAACTGGTCAACCCTGTTCCAACTGTTCGAATACTAAACTTGTACTTTCCTTCCTTGTAGACCATGAACTCTTAGAATGCAACCTCAGAGTTGTCAGCCCGTATGCTCTCTGAGGAAAGGAGACGAGGACACAGACAATCTAGAGGGAGATAGGGAGCTCTAACGGTCTTTGTCTTTGGATCCAACTGATCTTGAAGCCAACATTACCTATGTCCTTGGGACTTAAATACATTAAACCACCATGCTTAAGCTAGTTTGAATCTTTATGTCCTCTGCAAAGAACATTCTGATTGATACCCAGTGATCACTTACTCAGTTTGCATATTGAGAAATAGCAATTTTAAATAAGAAAAAGCTGATGACAAAGTTTGAGGAAAAAGTATAATAAATTTTACGTGGAAACTTTCAGTGTCAGAAGTGGGAACGGGTGTTTGTTTCAGGCCAACTCAGTGGACTCTGTTCTACATAGACAGTATTTGGGAAATGTGATTTGACAAATGGGCATTTAAATCCATGAAATAAATGAGTTCTATTTTAAATGAGTAGCTGGATTAGCCAAAGAGTCATAAAGGCAATGACTGATATATGTGCTTTCAAGTATATAAGAACTGTTTAAGGAAATAGATGAGTTATTTTCAACCACTTTGTCTAATATTTGTTTTATTAGTCAATGGCTTTAACAATAGGATAGACCTCCTTCTTGACTGCATCTTATTTTTTTTTTTTCAATATTTGAGAGAGAGGAAACACATGAGTGGGGCAGTGGAGGGGAGGGAAAGAGGGAGACCATCTTCAAGCAGATTCCCTGCTGAGCATGGAATCCAACTTGAGGATCAATCTCAGAACCCATGAAACCATGCCCTGAGCTGAAAGTGAGTCTGAGTCTGAGGCTTAACTGACTACCCCTCACATTGTTATCTTTCTGTTAAAAAAAAAAAAAAAAAAGTTCTTTCTATGGCTGATGTTCAGATAAAATTTTGACTAAAGGAAGTGGGTAGATGAGCTCCATGGTAGAAAATACGGAGTTTTCAACAATAGTAATTAATACTTGAGAGAGATTTTCAGTATTTCAAAGGTCCCAAGGCTAATATATAGTAAAGTAGGTATGATTTATTAAAACTGTACAACATGAGGGAAAGATAATAAAAGAAGTTTGGAGAAAAGGTCAGTAGTTACAACCAGATGACCGTTAGTGACACATTGTTCCTTATTAGGCTGACTTGATTAGTGCCAGGAAATTTTCAGGTCATCTAAAGTTCTTTACACAGAGTTAAAAGTCTATTTTTGGCCCAAAGCATTCTTTGTGAATGTTGACTTTCATAGCTGCCCCAGTATGAAGCAAATCTCTTAAATCTTTTAATTTTCAAATTGTTTTTAGCCCTGGTGTTAAATAATGCTCACTTGTCTGGCATAAATTGTGACATTTTCTGGTCAAAATGTATTAGCAAGAAACTGCTTTCTGGGAGCTGTGAAAACTTTAAGAAAACCATGAAAACCTTAATGGTTTTGTGTAGAGAAGCTGGTAGACCTACTCTGGTTAGGGAATCACTGATGTGGCACAGGGAATACATAGAACACAGTGTTTCTCAAAGTATGGGTCTCCAACTGCCTACATTAGAATCACCTGTATATTTCTAAAACATGTTTCTGGGCTTCAGTCAAGAGGTGGTCATATTTGGAGATGGGAATTTTTCTTAATTTCTACAGCTAAATCTTAGAGTTCTCAAACTGTAGTTTGAGAATCTTCCATCTGGAAAATAAATGCATTCTTAATGAAATGAATTCTTTATTAAAATAATACATGTTACTATTCATGTTGATTCTTCCTGCTGTGAAAACTTAGAATAAGAAAGGTATAATTGTCTAACATTGTAGTGTGTAAATTTGCAATAACTTAGGAAGTTGTGCTTCTCAATGCATCACCTATCTCAAGATTTCTAGGCATAGAATTTTATTAGAATTCTAATGAGCTTGAATCTGTAATTCAGAGGTTGATAACATAAAGCTAGCCGAACCCATTTCCCCTATGGGTTAATTCTTTTTTTTTTTTTTTTTAATTTTATTTTTTATAAACATATATATTTTTTTTTTCTCCCAGGGGTACAGGTCTGTGAATCTCCAGGTTTACACACTTCACAGCACTCACCATAGCACATACTCTACCCAATGTCCATAACCCCACCCCCCCAACCCCCCTCCCCCCAGCAACCCTCAGTTTGTTTTGTGAGATTAAGAGTCACTTACAGTTTGTCTCCCTCCCAATCCCAACTTGTTTCATTTACTCTTCTCCTACCCCATTAACCCCCCCATATTGCATCTCCTCTCCCTCATATCAGGGAGATCATATGATAGTTGTCTTTCTCTGACTGACTTATTTCGCTAAGCATGATACCCTCTAGTTCCATCCACGTTGTCGCAAATGGCAAGATTTCATTTCTTTTGATGGCTGCATAGTATTACATTGTATATATATACCACATCTTCTTTATCCATTCGTCTGTTGATGGACATCTAGGTTCTTTCCATAGTTTGGGTATTGTAGACATTGCTGCTATAAACATTCGGGTGCACGTGCCCCTTCGGATCACTACGTTTGTATCTTTAGGGTAAATACCCAGCAGTGCAATTGCTGGGTCATAGGGTAGTTCTATTTTCAACATTTTGAGGAACCTCCATGCTGTTTTCCAGAGTGGATGCACCAGCTTGCATTCCCACCAACAGTGTAGGAGGGTTCCCCTTTCTCCACATCCTCGCCAGCATCTGTCATTTCCTGACTTATTAATTTTAGCCATTCTGACTGGTGTGAGGTGGTATCTCATTGTGGTTTTGATTTGTATTTCCCTGATGCCGAGTGATGTGGAGCACTTTTTCATGTGTCTGTTGGCCATCTGGATGTCTTCTTTGCAGAAATGTCTGTTCATGTCTTCTGCCCATTTCTTGATTGGATTATTTGTTCTTTGGGTGTTGAGTTTGCTAAGTTCATTATAGATTCTGGACACTAGCCCTTTATCTGATATGTCGTTTGCAAATATCTTCTCCCATTCTGTCAGTTGTCTTTTGGTTTTGTTAACTGTTTCCTTTGCTGTGCAAAAGCTTTTGATCTTGATAAAATCCCAATAGTTCATTTTTGCCCTTGCTTCCCTTGCCTTTGGCGATGTTCCTAGGAAGATGTTGCTGCGGCTGAGGTCAAAGAGGTTGCTGCCTGTGTTCTCCTCAAGGATGTTGATGGATTCCTTTCTCACATTGAGGTCCTTCATCCATTTTGAGTCTATTTTCGTGTGTGGTGTAAGGAAATGATCCAATTTCATTTTTCTGCATGTGGCTGTCCAATTTTCCCAACACCATTTATTGAAGAGGCTGTCTTTTTTTCCATTGGACATTCTTTCCTGCTTTGTCGAAGATTAGTTGACCATAGAGTTGAGGGTCTATTTCTGGGCTCTCTGTTCTGTTCCATTGACCTATGTGTCTGTTTTTGTGCCAGTACCATGCTGTCTTGATGATGACAGTTTTGTAATAGAGCTTGAAGTCCGGAATTGTGATGCCACCAACTTTGGCTTTCTTTTTCAATATTCCTTTGGCTATTCGCGGTCTTTTCTGGTTCCATATAAATTTTAGGATTATTTGTTCCATTTCTTTGAAAAAAATGGATGGTACTTTGATAGGAATTGCATTAAATGTGTAGATTGCTTTAGGTAGCATAGACATTTCCACAATATTTATTCTTCCAATCCAGGAGCATGGAACATTTTTCCATTTCTTTGTGTCTTCCTCAATTTCTTTCATGAGTACTTTATAGTTTTCTGT